>NW_025222129.1:1175524-1194854 GCF_014066325.1 Apis laboriosa
CTCGACTCGCAGAGACCAACCATCGATATAGGAAAGGAAAGCTGGGAAGAAATTCGACGGATCTCGACAGAGTTTGGGGGAGGGGAGGTGGGGTGAAAAAAGAAAACCGAGAGAATTCCTCTCGATCGTGCATCGTATTTAAACGACAAAGGGGGGGGGCGGGCCGACGAATTTCCGTCGGCGAATACTTCCAATGAGCCGATGATCTGCCAAGCAATCCGGACACACTCGTGCGCGTGCGTGTGATACGATTAAAATCGCGTGGAAGAAAAGATGGCGAGAAAGGATCGTTCGAACCGTCCACGTACAACCACACGAGGCGAAGCTGAACCGTTCACCTTCGTTTTTCCCCACGTATATATATATATATATATATACACATATATATACGTATACAATACAAAATGTACGATCATTTATCGGGCCCTTGGTGGCCAGGGAACGAAAGAAAGAAAAAAAAAAAAAAAAAGAAAAGAAAAGGAAAAAAAGAAGGGAAGGAAAGGAAACGAAGGACGAACGGGGTAGGCCTAGCCTCCGAAAGAGGCGACCAAGGAGGCGATGGCGGTCGGAGGGAGTTGGAGCGGTCGGAACTTCCATCGATTCGGCCATCCTCCGTGTTTCGAGCAAAAGTGCAGCGTACCAACTAACTGTGGCAGTTCTTCTCGCAGATCTTCATGCACAAGAGCGCGATGCAGATGCACGCGAGGGAGCTCGGCGCGGCGGGTGCACTGACGGGGAGAGCTGGCGGCGGCGTTGCGGGCGGACTGGCGGGGCTGGGCCCGATCGGCGTTGGACCGGGCGGGATGATCGCCGGGAACGAGGTAAAGCCGCACCAGTGCCAGCAATGCCTCAAGTCGTTCTCCAGCAACCACCAGCTCGTCCAGCACATCAGGGTCCACACCGGCGAGAAACCGTACAAATGCAGCTATTGCGACCGCAGGTTCAAGCAGCTCAGTCACGTACAGCAGCACACCCGCCTGCACACGGGTGAGTATTCACCTTCCACCGCCTTCTTCGAGCGGGGTATACCTCGTTACTTTCCACGGATTTAGTCCACGAATTAGCCACCATCGAATACAGTTCGCTTTCCCTTCTTTTCGCGTCTTTCGTTCTTTATTTTTTATTTTCTTCTTCTTCTTCTTCTTCTTCTTGTTCGTTCGTTGAATTTTCGGAACGATTTGGAATAATTGTGCCGTTTCTCCCGGATGAAACGGAGGAAAATTGATCCGTCCGTGGAAACGGCGGGTAAAATAATCCGTCCGTCGATTTCGAATGACGAGGAGGAGAAAATGGGCGAGTTTAATACATGCATTCGGTATTCCCGGGACTGATAGTAAATTCTATGAATACCGCATTGCATCGCGGCCAGTCGATAATCAATAAATTAATATACTATTATAATCTGTACAAGCGATCGTGCGTTCCGATTGTGGCTAATTTTAATGCATGCTGCGAGATTGCTCAATGCGCCTCGTGCCGCGGCAGAACCGTGGTTTCCAAGACACCGTTGACTGAACACGTTGTCGTCCGGTATGCATACAAGTTGCGTATTGCAGATAAGTTCAATTTACGCGGGGCGAACGATCGAATTTATCGAGCGGGTACCGCTCGACTAAGAATAGCACAGTGACGGAAAGACGTAGAACGGGATACGGGCGAGGGACGCGGCGCGGTGGTAGAATATAATGAGAAAATTCGACGGCAAAGCCAGCCAATCGGTCGCGCCCGGGTAGAAAGAATTTCATTAAGGGATGAGCGTAGTCAATCGGAAGGTATTAGCCTCGAGAACCGAACGGTCAGCGCCGCGTATGACTGGACCCTTGGAGGAAAGTCTCTCTCTCTCTCTTTTTCTCTCCCTCTTTTCCTCGTTCATCTCGTTCGAGCGGTTCCCGCTTCCCAATCGAGGAAAAGAAGAGGGGAAAAAAAGAAGGAAGAGAAAGGAAAAGAAAAAAAGGAAAACCTCGTCGGTATGCCAGCTATTTAATCGAAACGAGAGAGAGAGAGAGAGGATAACAGATCGATTCTTAACAAAACATTCCTTTCGAACGATCGTACCGTATAATTTATTTGGGAAAACCAATTTTATCACGAGGAATCGAAAACTTTCGCGTGAAAAAATATATATATGCATATATATATATATATATGTATATATATTCGATGTTTCTTTAACCGTGTTTAACGAGGGGGATGAGAGAATAAGAGGAGGAGGGGGGAGAGAAAAAAAGGGCCGACATTGATTTCAGCGCACTCGTTTCAACCCCTTCGTCCTTTTCGACGACTACCAACGAGCAAGTAACTACTGCTCAGCAACCCCTTACATTAATAATCACCCTTCCCGCGTACCGAGGTTCCCACTCTACTCTACTCTGCTACGGCTGGTACTTGAGCTAACGTCGGTGTACGCGCATCTATCGCATGCACGCCTTTCGGTTTCCGTGTCTTTATCGATGAAACGTTTTAAATAACCGTGTAAAGGGAGGGAGCGCCTCTCTCTCTCACTCACTCTTCCGTTCGAGAAAACGAAATCGCGAAGGGGAAAAATCGCATCGAGTGCAAGTTCGAGATCGAGAATCGAGATCGAGGTTGATCGAATCGATCGGATCGAATGAAATTTTATCCCCTCCCCCTCCACACGTATCCGACCAAGAAAATTCCTCATTTTCGATCTCTCGTTCTCTCTCTATGCCACCAACCGGCATACCAATTTCTCGCCGATCGAAAAATCGGCGTGCTCGCAGTTGAAATTCCTTCCGAATTCCCCCCGCACCCCCTCCCGGCTACCCGCTTGTTTTCCCAAACGATAGCCGCGCTTCCGCCCGACCATTTGCATACCATATTGATTTCTCGTTTCGGTGCGAGATCTCGCTGCCTTGCCGCGATTGGCCGGTCGAAATCAAAAAAACGGCGGGAATTTACTGCCGCACCGTTCAGCAGCGTTCACGCGCCACCGCCACCGCCACCGCCACCGCCGCCACCACCACCTCCGCCGCCGCCACCCCTCCCCATCGTTATATAGCGCGCGCATTACAACAATTTCCCTCCGAACGGCCGAATATATATTCGCACAGCCTATAAAATTTGCAACGTATACGCATATAATTCATTAACCGAAATTCGACAGAATTTCGCGCCGTTGCTCGTTGCTGCTGTTTCGGGCGGGCGAAACGACAAACAGAGGGGTAGAGGGCTTTGGGGTAGGGGGGCTGGAGCGAAACTGAGAGAAAGAGAGAGAGAAAGAGAGGGAGAGAGAGAGAGAGAGAATGGTAGAAACGAAGGACGGCGAATATAATATCGGTGAGTGTCCACGATATCGATAGCTGGTCAATAGCTGCAGCCTAGACAAATACCTGCCGAGGGTGTACAGTCCATCCTCCTCCCCTCCCTTGGCGGGCTTACGCGGGGTGACCGAGCGCGTGGCCAATAGGAGGTCAGCCCGCCCCACTCGGCTTCCCGCGCGCGAAAAAGCGCGGGAATTTTTCGATCGCCCGATCGCTCAATAATGGAACCGAAGTTACGCGCCGCCACCGTCGCACGCGCACACCACCACCACCATCACCGCCGCCACCACCACGCCGCCGCCACCACCACCGTCATCACCATTACCCAAATACTGTCCTCGTGTGTACCCGTATATGTGTGTATGTATGTATGTATGTATGTATGTATATACGCACGCACGCACACGCAACACACATTGGGCCGGGTAGCAGCCTAATAAATAGCCGTACGCATTCGGGAGCGTGTTGGCGCGGATGGACGGCAGAGTTCGTACCGGTCAGAACCGGCTAGCAAAGATTATCCCTTCGACAACGAGGAAAACTCAATTTTCATGGGGCGAAATCTAATGATCGTAGGTCGAACCCTACGTACGCGCACGGAATTAATCGGTTTTCCTCGACCGGCCACCAGCGTTTACGGCCTTCCTTTACGAGGAATCGGTTCGCGATTCTTCTTCTTCTTCTTTCCCTCTTTCCCCTTTCCCCTTTCCTCCCTCTACCACGTGGAGGATCGGTCGTCGATCGAGAGGCGAGAGATCGAGGAGGGAGGGAGAATTATTATTCGGCCGCGTTAAAATTCGGCAATAACGGTGCCCTCGTTGGTGGAAGGAGAGTTACGTTGGAGGACGGGTTCATTAATACCGATACAAACGACGGATGGAGATGAAGCCCAACCCCTTTCGTTGGCCGGGTTTGAAAAAAGGAGCACGTCCTCCCGACCAAATTGACCGGACAATTTTAAAGCCCACTTAAGACTGCGAAAAATTGCCGCATCGTTGGCGCATGAATAAAAATTAAGTTCTCGGCGAGAGGGGGGAAGGGGGAGGGGGAGGGCTCGGCCAACGACAACGATTTCGAAACGAAGCCGCCTCGACGAGACGAGTTTTCGACGAGCAGAAATTTTCCTTTTCTTCCTCTTCGCATTTTTCGCTTGTGTCGCTTCGAGCTCCCTTTGCCGAAACCGCCGCGAACGAAGGAGAAGAACGAGAAATTTCAACCCTCACCCCCTCTTCCTCTCCCCGCGCTTCTCGCTTTGCTCCTCGCCTTTTTGCTCCTCCACTTTTAATTCGCTAATTTCGCCGAGTTAAGAATTTATGCGACGGAATGTCCCGTCAAACGCCTCGACAGAGAAAAATCAAAGAGAGAAGAAAGAACAGCGGCGAACCTTTTATCGCAAACGCGAGCCGGGAAATTAAAGATTGAAGAAAAGCGGCAACGTTTTACGTTTTACGGGTTGATAAAACAGGGGAAGGGGAAAGGGAAGGGAAGAAGGGGAGGAGGAGGAGGAGGAGGAGGAGGAGGAGGTGAGGGTAGGAGGAGGGCGCGGGTAGGAAAGGTGGAAACGTCTCGTTTAATACCCAAACAATCTCTTCCCTTCTCCGCGAAAAATAATCTTTGTTTCTCGATAAACGTTTTCCAATTACCTGCTCGTTGCCCGGATTATTTAGCCCGAATTGGACGAAAAGTTCTCCCCCCCCCCCTGCCCCTCCCGATTGATCGCGGCCGAGAACGCGATATCTTTCTCTCCGTAGTTTACTTAATTAATTCCCGTAATACGAGTTAATCAACTCGACCATGACCGTGTATTGTAAATATTTTAACGAGCGATACGAGTCCTAATATTACTATACACACACACACACACACACATATATATACATATATATTGCATACACGCGAAAATTATACTCCTCGACGCGAAAGAAAATTTAAACCCTCGGACGATCAAAATTCGAAATGGACGCGATCGCAATATCGGGGCCAAGATATATTTTATTACGACTTATTATGCGACGAAACCTGGTGGAAAGCTGGGCTGGGCCTAGGTTCTAGGTGGATGCATCTTGGATGGATCCGGGGACGAAAACCAATTAGGCAAATTGACCGGTGAGAAACGAGGGCGAGAACTTTTCCTCCGAGAAACGAGCGTTAACTCCGTGTTCACACACGGTGAGAACGTATCGCATCGTACACGATGTCAGCGGGAATCGAGGATACAGAATGGAAGAAGGAGTAGTAACGGTCAGAAAACTTTCTGTTCCCCGATAGATAGCGGAGAGAAAGGCAATTAAACCGTTAAAAGGTAAAAGGTAAAGATAATTAAAAGTTGAAGATACCGTATGGCACGAGGGAAAATTAACGTAGTCACGCCGCATATGCATATAGTAGGCCGATAGGCCTATTCTAATTTTCCCTGGCCAACCCTTCCATGCCACGGCCGTGCATTTTTTCCATCAGGCTTAATTTGAATAGAGAGAGGGACGCCCGCTTTGCACTTTCCGGGGGATGCTTCGACCCCGATGCTCTCCTTTCCCTCTCTCTCTCTCTCTCTCTCTCTCTCTCTCTCTCTTTCTCTCTCCCCCTTACGGGGACGCGAACACGCAAAAAATGCCACGTCATTTTTTTAAGGTCACCTTTCAACGATCGCACGTGCTATTGTCACTGTGTACCGTTTCTGATCCGAGATAAGTAATCTTGCTTTATGCGCGATGTTTGCTCAAAACCTTGTTGATAGATTCGTATAAAGTACGAACGAATGTCTATTTCGACCGACTTTTTAAATAAAATGTTTTTTTTATTTTTTTTATTTTTTTTATTTTTTTTTTTTTTTCTTCCGCTCGCTGTTCAAACTCGAGCAACTCTTCTTTTTCTCGGAATTCGTCCCCCCGATAAATTCGAGCCGATCAACGATATTTCATAGAAAGAAAGAAATAGAAAAAAATAAAGAGAGAAGGAATTCATGAAAATAGTTGAATCGCGTATCAATTTTGCGATCGTCGCAATTTTCTTTTTTTTTCTCGAAATTTTTAATATATTTCGTAATTTCGTTAAAACGAAACGATTCGCGCGCGCGAAAAATAGAGAGAGAGAGAGAGAGAGAGAGAGAGAGAGAGAGAAGTTGATTTCGAACGAACGATTCGATTAGCCGAAAATAATTGAATGGGGGGAAAAAAAAAAAAAAAAAAAGAAAAAAAAAAAGTTGGCAGACAACTCTCCGATGAATATTCTTTCCGCAATATTCATAGAGCTATTAGTTTTTCAAAAGCGTGTAAATCTGCAATGCGTTCGCAGATTGTTGCCATGAGAGTGATTTTTTTCTACGAGTTATCTTATCGCGCGTTACTGATATAGAAGAGAATCCGAGATGCACTCGCAAGTAATAACCGTTCTTCGAATTGTAAAAAGTTAAAAATCGACGAGAAATTTTCTTTTTTCTCTCTCTCTCTCTCCCTTCTTTTCTGTCCGCCCTTTTCTCTCTCTCTCTCTCTCTCTCTCTATCTTTCTTTTCGATTTCACAGGAAAAATACATCCCAAAATGCAACCTCGAGTTTCATAAAAATATACCTGAAACGAAATCTTTGATTAAAAAACTCTCTTCTTCTGATCTGTGTTTCAAACACACACACACACACACACACACACACGTACATACAGATTGGCGAATTATTATTTCAACGAAAGATTGCAGCAGCTCATCGTTTCAGAGGGTGGACGAGGGGTGGATCGTTTTAAAATTCTTAAAGAGATACCCGCTCTCTCCCGCTCTTTAGGCCTTTAAAAGATCGACGAGAACTTCAACCCTTTCGCGTTACTGACTTACTTTTCTAACCCTTTCCAAGAGGGAGGGGGCGACCGACCGCCAAGATTCTCCACTAATATCCATCCGCGACTACTATTATTAGCGCTTTCGCCCACTGTTCCTTCCTCCCTTGCTTCTTTCCGCTCATCCTTCTCTCGCGTGCTCGAAAATCGTGATGGGATTACGAAAAGTGGGATCACGAGGGGGACATTGGCGCGAGTTCCGTGAACAAATTTTTATTAAACGGGAAAAAGTGTAACGCCGTTAAAAGACAAGATACACAAGGCGATACGCGTGTAAGCGTAGCACCAGAAGGCCGCTTAATCTCTCGCTCCCATACCAGTTCCATATCTCTTACGTGTGTGTACTCGTCGCATGCGGTAAACGGTGTACAAAATCTAGATTGACTTTCTAAGCATGGCACGAAAGCGACTTTTTGCGCAAAATCGGGTACGGATCTTCGTATCCTAAGCGTGGGGAGAGGACTTCAAACCGCAAAACCGGTCTGTAGGTTAAGGATACACTTCGGTCAGGCTCCTTCGCCGCCAGTCCAATAATTTCGCGCAAACAAATTCCAATAGGTCGCTTTATTAAATTACTCGATTCTCCTCCTTTACGCTTCTTCTCCCTCCCTCTCTCTCTCTCTCTCTCTCTCTCTCTCTTCCTCTCTCACGCGTTAGTTTATCGATCCTCGCACCGGCCACCGGTACATATTCGTGATATCGAGCGATCGAAGAACGAGCGAGAGAAACGATATTTCGCAAATAAGGATCGTTAAAACTTCAATCACGAAACGTGCTTCCGTACACGCCGCCCGCATTCTTCCGCGATAAAATAGTAAGGCGGCATTACACACCGAAACCAGTTTTCTCCAAAACGACCACTGCTCCCAGATTCTCCAGTAAACCGCTACTAATTACGATTACCAGTTGACTATATAAAAATTCCTCCAAGGCTATTGATCCTGCCTTCGAAGATACTTTCTATCCCCCTCGCATTCACGCGCCTTCTTTTTCTTTTTCTTTTCTTCCCTTTCTTCCTTCCTTCTTTCTTTCTTTCTTTCTTTCTTTCTTCCTTTCTTCTTTCCTTCCTTCCTTCTTTCTTCCTTTTTTCCTTCCTTCCTTCCTTCTTTCTTCCTTTCTTTCTTTCTTTCTTTCTTTCTTTCTTTCTTTCTTTCTTCCCCCTTTCTTTCGTGAGAGAGGGTTTTCCAGGAGGAAAGGAGGAAGATTTACACGGACTATTTATATCGGGCAAGGGAGGGAAGGGGTCAAGAATATCGAGCACGGTCGGCCGTAAAATAAGATATAGATTTCCATCTAGTAAACTTTCTACACGGTACGTGTGGGAGGGAAGGCAAGGAACGCCATACGGCATACGGGGAACACGGCCAGCCTCGCTCGTTCACGTTCCTTCTTACGTCGGAGGAAACTTTGGGCGCAGCCTTGCCTCGTGTGCGCGCACAACACGTTGTAGCACGACACGTATGCACGCTCCGCGACACACACCGCGACGGGAACAGGAACAGGAACAGAAACAGGATCGAAGACGTGTGGGCATTTGGAGAGAGAGTTCAACTTTGCTCCTCGATGTGGGACGATGCGCTCGCGCGCTCTCTTATACTACAACTCTTTATACGAAACTCGAGAATTTCTCGTCGATTTCTGAACAGGTAACGGATTAAAAGAAGTGGGGGAGGGATGACGATTTTCTCGGTCGAGGTTAACGATTCAAGGGGCCGAAATAAAAATGTATTGTAACGAGGCAAAAATCCTCTCCCTCCTTTTTCTTTCGACCCTTTGTGCGACCCGTTTGAATCTCGAAAGAAGGAAGGGAAGGAAGAGAGGGGAGAGAGAGAGAGAGAGAGAATAGAGTGGTTGTTTTCTTCGAGCGACGAGAGAGAAAGAGAGAGAGAGAGAGAGAAAGAATGGAGAATCTCTTTTGAGAAACGTCGACAAGGCAGAAACGGGGGCTGGTCGAATTGAAAATCTTGGGCTGTGTCAATAGCAGGTGGTAAATCTCGCTCGTTTTTCACCCTAATTGATACCCATTATCCACCTACTGACCTCCTTTGGAATTGGTCCGACGAGTTTTGCGTGTTTTTAACAGGATCTCGTTACGCTACGAGCGATTAAATATCGATCCCCCTTCTCCTCCTTCTACCTCGCTCCTTCTTCCTTTCTCCTCCCCCTCACCCAACGAATATAGCTACCAACGAATTTCGTGCAATGTCGGGGGAAGGATCGAAGAAACGTATAATTTGTATAAAGTAAAAGCGAAAGTAAGGAAGAGGAAGAAGCGGAACGAACGAAGGAATAAACGAAGAAAAAGAAAAGGAAAAAAGAGGAGGGAGAAGGAGAGGTGGACAGACGTCTCGCTCTCGAACAAATGGCTCGCGATGAAAAATCGTAAAGACACGAGAGCCATCCAGGACTTAGCTCCGGCCACTCGACAGGCCGAACGTTCGTTCTGAGACATTAATTTTTACCCCTTTTTACCCCCATCTGCCTAATGACCCGAACAAGGTTGCCTCTACGACGACGACGACGATGACGACGAGGACGACGAGGACGAGGACGACGAACGACGGTGACGACAGAGGGCAGGGAATAAGGGAGAGAAAAAAAAGGTCTCGACGAAATGGCCGTTAAGTGGCGAGAATCGTCTTTGGGAAAAGGTTCAAGATCTTGTCCTGCGTCCAGGAGGAACGATCGTTACACCACTTGGACGGATGTGCCAGAACACCGGGGCAGGGGTTGGTGTGCCGCGTACACTCCTTCCTTCCGGTATCTTACGTAATTTCTCGTCCGTTTTTCTCCAACCCTTCTTCCTACGACGACGACGACGACGACGACGACGAGGACGACCCCCTTGGCTCGTTTTCACCCCCTTCAAGCCGTGAAGCAGCCATACCGCCGCAACAATGGGACTCATCAGCCATCGGGAATAAATTATGCTTGGCCAAGTCCGACGGAAAAATGACCAAACCCCGAAATTAGAACTTTCACTCGTTCCGAGTGAACGAACGAGAGGTAAAAAAGAAAAGAAGAGAAGAGAAAAGAGTTTACCGTTTCCGGTCCAATCGTTCTTACAATTCTCGCTAATTAATTGGCCCAGTACAGAAGGATACACGCTGAAGCATACCAGCGCGTTAAACGTTCGTTCGCTTAATCGAGGAACAGGAGGAGGAGGAGGAGGAGGAGGAGGCATGGCGCGCAACAAATCGGTGAAAACGAGTTCGTCGGCCTCCGGAACCACGAGTAAACCACGGGAAGAAAGGGTTTTTTCGAGCCTTGAGAGTCATCGACCCCGAAACAAACGTTCTCTCCGAGAGACAGAGAGAGAGAGAGAGAGAGAGAGAGAGAGAGAGAGAGGAGAGGAAAAAAAGGCGAGGTATCGGTTGAAGAGGGAAAAGAAAAAAAAAAAGGATAAAGAGGAGTTTCGGACAGGGGCAGGTGAAACGGTGTTTCGAGGAGAGGGTGTGTAAGAGCGAGACGGAAGCGAGGCAACAACCATATGCCCGAATAACGTTCCACCCGCGCCTATACCGATGCCGGCCAACCGGCGCAAAGAGTTCTCTCCTCGCGTTCTCGCGTCGTTTCAAGCATCGATGGATGCCAAATATCTTTACATATCTCCGAAACGTAAGCAAGCTCGGATCGGGATTGGAAGGGCCACCACGAGCCGCAAGAATATCGATTATGGACAGTCGACCGATAGCGACCAGTATCCAAGTCTGCCACTCGACGATTCTCAAACACTCCCGGAACGTTTGTCCGTCCATCGTTCGTCCAGATATCTGGGAAACTAGATTGTCAGACCCTTGCTATTCGACTCCTACGAGCTACCTTCGACCGGGTAACAACAGGGGGGAGGGGGATACATTTTCTCGAGAAGAGAAGAGAAAACTCGAAAAGAAAGGAGCTCGATCCCAAATTTTTCGAAAAAAAACTTTCGATTCGATCCGATTCCATTCGATTTCCATTTGATTCGAGGCGATGATGAAAAAAAGAAGAGAAAGAGAGAGGAGAGAGGAGAGAAGAGAGAGAGAGAGAGAGAGAGAGAGAGAGAGAGAAAGCAAAGCGGCGAAGTGGCGAAGCGCGAAAACGCGTTGCCATGGTGGTGGCCATGGTAGCCTTTTGAAGAGGATGTACCTGGGGTGATTTGGCCTGGACTACTACTGATGATGACTGTACCCCGCGTATGCGAGGGATATACACACACACACACACATACACACGCACAGACACTCGTGAAATTTCGCACGTACGTACGTGCGGTACATTCGCCAGGGGGTAGAAATCATTAAAGGGGCGTGGCGTGCCCGTGGTTGCCCGGATGACGGTCACGTGAACCAAGATGGCCGCCAAGCGGGAGGGCTCCCCTCTTTGCAACAGTCATTTGTTATCGGCCATTTTATTTTAATGATTTCCATGCATGCGTGAAACGCTCGGCTGCATCGCTCGGGAAAGGGATGTTCTCTCTCTCTCTCTCTCTCTCTCTCTCTCTCTCTCTCGCTCTATCCACATCTTCCCTCTCTTTCCCCCTCGCTCTAACTCGCTCCGTCTTCTCTCCATCCGGCCCGCTCGCTCTCTAACTGCGCCTGGTAACGCGCCCGCTCTCCTAGCGCGATACACACACGCGCGCACGCACCGCTAACGTTGCTTTCATGCTAATTTCAAACCCTATAAATTTCCCTCCGCGCCCGCGTTAATGCTCTTCCTTCTTTTCCATAAATTTTCCTACGATTTGACCCCGCGCAACCGTTCGAAAATCTACCCATCGCCACCGTGATCGCGGTTTTCCTCCTCGATGGTGGCGCGAAGGTAGAGACGATGGTGGTGGTGGTGGATGGATGGATGGATGGATGGATGGACGGACGGACGGACGGACGGACGGATGGATATCCAAGTTGGATGGAAGACGAGTTAATTGAAAAGCCGCAAGGAAAATAATAACGAGCGCCTCGTGGCCGAGGAACAACGTTATAATCACGGTGATAAAACGGGTATAAAAGCGAGGCAACTGGTCGCTACGAGAGACCGATTCGGATCGTTACATTACCGTAATTTGTTTAATAGCCTACGGTACTGTAATCATTGATTCGATTGTTAAATCCGTAATGATTCCGCGTTATATCTTCCCGATAATTAATGTACAAGAGGGGGGGGGGGAGGGGTAGAGAGGGAAGCCGTCCCCCTTTTCTCCTCTCCGCAGCTTCCGAGGATTTCGATCAATTGTCCTTTTATATACGTTTCCATCGTTTCTTCTTCCTTCTTCCTTCCCTGATGATCGGAATATAGGCAATCGACGTAACTCCTCTCCCCTCCCCCTTCCCTCCGTAACATCGGCCGATGTGATATCGATAATTCCTCCCCCTCCCTACCCCCGTACGGGCGGGAATTAATATAGAATCTATCGGAGATCAACGTCGTGCTTTGCTTTTCATCTACATTCGAAGTTAAATTACTCTTAAACCGGGTGGCTGCTTAACCAGGGACAAATCCTGGATAAGCGCACTTTAATTAGCACGAAAATGGATGTAACATCATCCCTCCAGAAATACTTTCCGATTAAACCAAGGTTAATGTAATCAACGTTGCACCGTTCAACCGTAAATTTTCTACGACAAGACTAGCCCCTCCCCCCTCCCCGTCTATCCAATCCTACCATCCCCGATCCTACTCGCGGAATCTCTTCTTCCTCTTCCTCTCCCTCTTCTTCCTCTTCTTCTCGCGAAATCGAGCGCGATACCAATTTTCGCAACAAACGTACTGTACTCTCGATCTATTTCTCTCGCGCAGAAACGCAGAGGCTCCAGAAAGAGTTAGAAAAGAGAGAGGAAAAAAAAAAAAAACATTTCAATTCCCTCCAATTCCTTCGTTCGATGAAACGAAAAAAAAAAAATAATAATAATAATAATAATAATAAAGAATCGAAAAACCAGAGAGAGAGAGCGGGAGAGGGGGAAGAATGAAATAGGAGAAGGGGGTTGAAAAAAAGAATCATCATTTCGAACAGAAGGGGGCGCGCACTCGGCAAATATCATCGCGATATACAAACATTCCAATCGGTGGCGAGCACACGGCCAATCTCTCATCCCCGATTTTTGCCCGGCAACTATATGTATTTGCTCTCTCTCTCCCCCCTCCCTTGTCGCGAAATTCAAGGTATCGCTCGTACGAATAGCCGGGCGAGCATCATCGAGTAGAAGAGAGAGAGAGAGAAAGAGAGAAAGAGAGAGAGGAGAGACGAGGTCATCGCAGTGCGAGCACAACGCACGTGCGTATGAGTGCGTGCAATTTAATGATTTCCAGCCGGAATTTCGATGATGGCAACTGGAATGGGAAGGGGAAAACGGCGAGAAAGAGAGGAGAGGAGAGGAGCGAGAGAGGACAAAGAGGAAGAGAGGGCCGTATATGTGTATACGTGTGTATACGTGCAACGACGACGGGTTGGTCAGGGCCGGCTTGTTGCACACGCGCAAAATCTCACGGGAGAAACGAAGAAGAATAGATAGAAATCGAGGGAGAGACACGGGAAAGAGAAACGTGAAATCGAAGGGAGGAGAGAGAGAGAGAGAGAGACATAGGACGTAAATTTTCTAGCGGTGCGTTCATTTGTTCGTTCAACGAAATGCGAATGCATTATACATGGATTGCAGGGGACATTAATTTTCTGGCGTGGACGTGTAGTGGGCCGTGGAGGGCCGCTGGGTGGTCGGTGGTACGAGAGAGGCCGGAGGGGGCTCGCCGTTTCCACGGACGAGGCAAGAGGGTTGCAAAGAGGGAGGGGGTGTGTGTGTACGAGGAGGGTTAGAGGGAGAAAGGAAGAGAAAGAGGAGGAGGAAAAGAGAAGCGTGGAGAGAGAGAGAGAGAGAGAGAGAGAGAGAGAGAGAGAGAGAGAACTGTTTCGCCGTTACACGTTCCACTCAACCACCACGCGTGCCGCCCACCTTTTTCCGCCGAGTTTTCCATCTATATTTTTTCACCGGGCTCGGCGGTGATTTTGACGAGTGGACGACGAGGCGCATCGGGCGAAACGAAAAAACGGGAAAAAAAGAAGGAAGCGCGCACGCGGCCTGTCGATCGGTCGGCCGAATTCGCGTAGAAAAACACGGGGGGAGTTTTCCAGCGGGACGGTTGGAGGGAGGGATGGATAAGAGGTTGAATGCACGCGCCTGCGAAACCGCGCCACTGACAAATAATCAAATATATCGCCACTCTCATTTGATATTCCGTGCTAGTGTAGGTGATGAATGTAATGACGTTATACACCGTCGGGGAATTACGGTCGTCAAGCAAAATTTAACGTCGATGCGTGTTTAGTGTCGCCACGAGAGAGTGAGAGAAAGAGAGAGATACACGGAAAGGCATTAAATCGAGGGAGAATTAAAAAGAGAGCATCGGGACGAATGGTATACCGATGTATACCGATACATGTATACGAAACAACGGCATCCATCTCCGTTCCATCATCGGTATTCCCCTCCCTTCTCTCTTTCTCTCCCTCTCTCTCTTTCTCTGTGTTTCGAAGAAAAAAACCTCGAAATTATCGTTTCCCCGATTAACCAAATTGAATGCGATTAACCGACAAATCAATTTTATTTCGCGGTGAAAGAGATCGTGCGACGTTGATCGAAGGCAAAAAAAACAGGAATCCCTCTCCGCTCGTATTGACACGGAATTACACGGATTCGATTTTATTCGATTCTCTCGATTTTTAATAATAATAATAATAATAATAATAATAATAATAATAATAGTAATAATAATAATAATCGTCTCGATGCGATCGCCCGTATCTCGATGCGATCTCGTTGCTTTTAAACTCGCTATTTAAACTCGACCCGTTTCGAAATCGTAGCGTCGAGACGAGACCAATATCAAGATTTTTCGGGGCAACTTCTTTTCCATCGTCGCGTGTCGCGTGTTACCGTTTTTTTTTTCGCTTGGAAAAATAAATGGGGATCGCGATCGGAACGAGCGGGCGTATCCCCGTGGTTATACGTACTTCCATACGTGTACGCATAAATTAAAAGCGTCCACGTGTTGTTGGAAGAAAGCATCATTGATAAATTCATACGCGATGCGTAAAACAGGCGTGTTTCGAGTAAATGCAAACACGATAAAATTTAACGCGCGCGTACACGGCTTCTAAATAAACGCCTCTCGTAAAACGCCGCCTGGCCGAGCTTATAAAAATGATAAAGTAAAGCTCGTAAAAGTAATAGTTTACGTATTGGCTATAACTTTTGCCACGCGTTATGCGTACCGTGTTTTCCAATCTCACATTGTGGATACGCAGTAGCTGTTGCATCGTCTTTCCAATTTCTTTTCCCCTTCCCTCTCTCTCTCTCTCTCTCTCTCTCTCTCTCTCTCTCTCTCTCTCCCTCTCTCTCTCTCTCTCTCATTCCGTTAAATAAAACGGCGAGAACGTGGTTGACGTGGTGATGTATTCATCGCGTGTACAACATCCCGTAAATAAATAAATTTCACGTTATTCCCCGTATCGTGGCATTAATTGGCCACGTACGTTGTAACAAGGAGAAAATATTATACACATAGCGCAGTGGAAGAAGTTTGGCGCGACAGATGAGAAGTTCATCGGGAGATCATGTCCGTCCCTCGTCCACTAATCTTAACTGTTCGAGTGGCACTCGGGTCACTGCATAAATCTGATACTGAAAAGTTCCGCGCTTCGTTTCGTTACGCGGCGACGAAAAATATTATCAATCGGGACGGATTACGTAGTCGTTTTTCTCTATATTTATAATATATATATACGTATTTCTACGATTCCATGTCTCCAACCATTACATCCCAACATTCTTCTACTATATATATATACATAGTATTTATAACTTTTACAATTCTATCGTTCATCCTCTCGCGCTCGCCCTCTCCAGTTTTTATATTCTCGGGAATAAAACTACGAGATCCCGATTCAAGGCGATTCAATTTTATCTTTATCTTCGATTTCATTATATTGGCTCGCCGAGAAGAATTTTATTTGTTTCGAGTTGGAAAGCTAATGTCAGCGAGATAACAACCCAGAGAGAGAGAGAGAGAGAGAGAGAGAGAGATTATTAAAAATCTCGGTCGATGTTATCGAGTTATTTTTATTAAAACTTCGACCGGAGCTGAATAAAAGATGAATCTTCTGGCTCGGAATAGAGGAGGAAGTAAGAAGCGTAGCGGAAGTAAAAGAGTGAGGAGAAGAAGAAGGGAGGGAGGGAAAAAGAAGGAGCGGTGGCCGGGGTAAAAAGGAGCGGGGAAGGAGAAGAATGTCGATATTAATAAAAGTTAAATTGAGCCAATCGCTTGTGGGAATTAGAATAGAGGAGGACCGTGGTGAACCGTGGAGGAACGAAAAAGCGTAATAAAAATTGCAGGGATCGTATAAATTCCCTTCCTTCAACGCTCCAATCGATATAGAATAGATTAAAAGCTTCAACAGATATTTCCCCGCTAAACGTCCACCGATTTAATTATTAATCGGTTTGTTAAATACTCGGCAAAGAATTCCCGTAAATACTTGATTAGCCCGGTTTACGTCGAAAATTATTCTCCCACCCCGATCGCTCGCGTAATTGCGTAAATCAAATTGGCGACGAAACTTTTTCGTCATCCTCCTCCTCCTCCTCCTCCTCCTCCTCCTCCTCCTCCTCGTCGTCGTCGTCGTCGTCGGTTGAAAAAAAGAAAAAAAAAAGTAAAACACGATCGTTCAAAAACGATCGAAAAACGCGCGAATAATAGGGGAATAGGAGGAGAAGGGAGAAGAGAGAGAGAGAGAGAGAGAGAGAGAGAAGGGAAAAAAATACGCGAAAAAAGCAGATACCTATTAATTGTTTTAAATCAGGGTGGCGGTTACGGGCTGTTAAAACATCTCGCCTCTAATGGTCGTTTTAAAACGAGTGGCATTTTTTACGCTCATCCCTAAATCTGGCCGCTGATACCTGTTGCATGTCCCCCACCCCACCCCCGCGTGAAAAAAAAAAAAAAGAAGCAAACTCGACCACCAACCTCCGTTGTCTCGTACCCGTGCTCCGAAACGCGTTTTTCAACGAATTAATCGCCCATTCGAGACCCATTACCGCTTTCACGGACATCGATACCAATTATCATTTTACCGATCGACCGAGACTCTGCCTACTACTACACACGTGTATAGACTCGACCTTTTTTTTTTTTTTTTTTTTTTTCTTCCTCTCTCGGCCGAGGATCGAACCGTCGATGACGATGTCCGATCCGATCGAACCTCCTAACGAGACGTAAAAGAAAACGAACGAAAGAAAGAAAGAAAGAAAGAAAGGAAGGGAGAAAAGTTGGGAAAATGAAGTAAAAAGGGAAAAAATTGTTCTCGTTTCAGGTGAACGTCCGTACAAGTGCCATCTACCGGATTGCGGGCGGGCATTCATTCAATTATCGAATTTGCAGCAACACCTTCGAAATCACGACGCCCAGGTGGAACGGGCGAAGAACCGGCCGTTCCATTGCAACATCTGCGGCAAAGGCTTCGCCACAGAATCCAGCCTTCGTACCCACACGTCGAAGGTCAGTCATGTATGTACCAAATCCGACGTCCAACAACAACAACAACAACTACTACAACAACAACAACAACAACAACAACAACAACAGGCATTTTGGCTACTTAACGCGGTGCTCGCACACGATAATAATCGAACCATGGTCGGAAAGATCCGGAGAAACCGGGAAAAAAATAATCTAGAAATCAAATCCAAGATTACGATACAATACGGTTGTACCACGTACGGTTGTGTACATGTATATAATAATCTCGTAACGCTGTTTCTTATATCATAATAATCGTAGTTATACTAAATAATCCGCTCTTCTTCTGCCGGCCTATTATTAAAAAAAAAAAAAAAAAACAAAAACGAGAAAAAGAAAAATTGAAAAGAAAAAGTAACGCCATTTCTTTCCTCGCCGCGTAATGTTAAAAAATCGAACGAACGTTTCTCTGAATGCACACATGGTGGAGGGTCACGCTTCTCTATCCGATATATACCATTTTCTGTCAGCAGATTCGATCTTATTTATCTTACTTCATATATATATATATATTTATATAGGCTCTCTTTCGATCAAAGTAGTAGTAATAATTCCGCTCTTTTCCTCGCACGATCACGCGTAAGTAAGCGGAAAGTTCGTTCGAGTCGTTTCGAATAAATATTAAACGTATATACGTATCGTCGCATCCGTGGACAGACTCTGGTTCTCGATGTTGACGATGGGATCGAGGATTCGATTTGCGTTCGGGTTAATATATATATATATACTTCGTAACGATTATTCGACGTTACGATCGTGGTGAATCGCGAGTGATTTTAAATTTTTCGGGGTAAAATTTTCGCGATAAAAGGGGGATGAGGAGCGGAGAGATGATATCGCACCGTTTCGAAATCGTTTCGCCCCTCGATCCGTTCGCAAATGCCACGTTAATAAATAACTTGGATCCGAACAACTCGATCGTCGATCGTACCGTCGCGCGAGTTGGTGTGCTCGTTTCGTGTCTAACATGGAGGGGAAAAAAATAGAAATGTTAACAACGATCGTTGAAAAAGCTTCATCCCGCTTTTCGGGGGTTTTCTTCCTCGTATATATATATATATATATATATATATATATATACATGTAACAATGCTTTTTGGGACTACTGCTTTTTTGGTTGTGGTTTCTTTTTTTTTTTTCTTTTTTTTTTTTTTTTTTTTCCTCACACACGACGAACCGCTTCCGATAACGGAAACTTGTAACTTTTCGAACGGGAGTATTTATTATTCGCCAGAGCGAACGCCATATCACGCTTTCTTTCATTTTTATCATCGATCGCGGCAATCTTGATTCATTCTGGGAGGGAGAGGAAAAATTACTCGTTCGAAAAGATAAATGAATAAATAAATTAATAAACAAAACGAAATCACAGAGCATTCGATCGAACGAACGATCGCAATCGTATCCATGCGCGAATCATGGAGAGACGATCGTTCAAGGAAGGAACAACGACCACGGACAACGATGAAGGGAGTGTTGCGTTGATTGACGCGTCACTCCCGTATCAAGGATACAATATACGATGCCTCTCGATACGAAACGGAACAAAAGGCAAAGTGTCGGGGAGGGAGAGAGAGAGAGAGAGAGAGAGAGAGAGAGGGAGGGAGAAAGAGAGAAGCACGGAAGTGGCATGTATTACGGATCAGGGGAGTAGGAGAATAAAAAAAAAAAAAAAA
>NW_025222129.1:1194867-1204867 GCF_014066325.1 Apis laboriosa
AAAAAATCGGACGATCTGGGAAAAAGATCGCGTCCCCGGCTCGCTTAATCGAATTCACCCCTGGCGGTGAATCGCGGCACGTAGCGATTACCAGAGGAATCTTGTACCGTGGGGTTGTTTTTTGCCCGGTGTCGGTCGGCCAACTGAATTTCTCAACCCTTTCGCCGCGCCAGGCACATGTCTTGACGAAAAAACGTGGGAAGGCATCTGTCGAGCCGTCCGTGACTCGCTCTTTTCTCTTCCCCTCCCCTCTTCTCCGCCTCCTTCTTCTCGCGCTTCTTTTCGCCGCGTTGAAAAACCGATCGCCCCCTTTTTATCCCTCCTCAATTAGACCAGCCACGGTTGCGTAACCGGTCGTAAACTAACCAATCTCCTCTCTCTCTCCCTCTCTCTCTTCTTTTCTCCTTCTACCAACAGAGATGATTCCGTTTAAAAGAGGGAAACGGTAAACGTCCGCGACCGATTAACCGCGATCGAATCGTTCTCAAAAGCCGAGCCGGATTATCGATGGATGGGAGGAGGGGGAGGATCGCGTGCGGGTTCGACGATTAATCGATTCGCTTCGCGAAACGAGGGAAGGAAAGGGAAGAAAATCGAGAGCCACTTCTCTCTATTCTCCCTTCCTTTTTTCTTTCTTTTTTTTTTTTTTTTTTTTTTTCTTTTTTTATCGTATCAAGGATCGGAGAAACTTTCGTATCGTTTCGTTTGGAACGGAATCTCAGGTGCGTTCGAGGTGGTGCGCGATAATCCGAGTTATCCCGGGCGATAAATATCGTTCTTTCAACGCCGACGAGAGATCCTTTTTAATCGAAAGCTAATCCTTCCCCTCTCCCTCTCCGTTCCGATAAATCTCGAAAGAGAGAGAGAAATCTCCCTTCTCTTCCTCCGAAACTCGCCCCCGTCCCGCGAGATCACGCGAGCGTTTCAATAAACGCGAGATAACGCGAGATATTCGGCGGTATGGTTGGTAGATAGGAGGATAGAAGAGGGAGAAGGGGAGGGAGAAGGAGTTAAAAGTAACGCGTCTTCGTAGCTCGCGAGGTGTAAAAAAAGAAAAAGAAAAAACTGAGAAAAAGGAGGAGGAGGAAAGAAGAAGAAGAAGAAGAAGAAGAAGAAGAAGATGATGATGAGGACGCGAACGCGAAACACGAACGCGAGGAGGGAATCTGCTCGCGAGAGAAGTAATTAAAAGCCGCCAGCGCGACAGAAACAGAGCTCCGTCCAGAGAGCTTCGGTGAAAATAAAACGAAACGAAACAAATGGAGAGAGAGAAAGAGAGAGAGAGAGAGAGAAAGAAAGAGAGAGAAAGCTCGAGCCCATCTTGCGCGGCTAATCGAATTTTCGCCGGGGCAGATTTCTTGAAATTGTTTTCGCTATTCCGACCTATCTAGCCCAACTCCCTCCCCTCCCCTTTCCTCCACTACCCCCTGGATAGCTAATGGATCGTTGTTTAAAACGAGAAGAAGAGCAAGAAGAGGGGAAAAAAAGAGGCGAGGAGACGGAGTGAAAGAGAGAGAGAGGAGAGGAAAAGCAGAGAAGGAGAAGAGGAAGAAGAAGAAGGAGGAGGAGGAGGAGGAGCAAGAGAAAGGGGAAATGAAAGAGTTAGACTCTGGGTCGAGGCCTGGCGTGTCGGCGAAACATTATCCCGGCCAAGAAAGACAATACACTCCGAGTACAATATTATAATAGGCCGGAGCGTAAATGTATTATAGAGAACGATCGGTAGCCAGCCGTAGAAACTTACGATTTCCTCCCTCTACACGCTTCCTTCGTACACGCGTCTTATGAACTGTGTTATCCCTTCTTCTTTGTTCCTCCGAGCCGGGAATCGAAGGGAGAAGAACGGGCCTGTTCCATCTGTTTCTCTCTTCCAATTCGTTCTCAACTTTGCATACGTTCGAAAACTGTTCCATAGAGAGAGAGAGAGAGAGGGAGGGAGGGAGAGAGAGAAAGAGAGAGAGAGAGAGGGAAGAAGAGAAGCGCGTTCGATCGCGGGGAATCGATTTCGCCGAACATCCATCGAACACCATCGATTAAGTAAGAACCTAAGAACCTCGTTTCGTCGTTCGTCAACGTAAAGGGAGGGGGAGGGGGAAAGGAAACACCGCGCGTTTTCTTCGCTCCCGTTTCTTCCCGCGTCGCACACACGTGTTTTACCCTTTCCCCCACCACTTTTGCGCGGCACACAGCGAGCCTTCGTATTTGTATCCGTAGTTTAGCGGCACAAGGGTTGAATGTCGTGCAACACGATACAACCCTTTCTGCTGGCGGACTTTCTCGTGCCTCCGACCTTCTTCCGACTCACCTCCGGGCTCTCTTCCCATCGAGTCTTCCCTTCACCCCTCTTCTTAATTGCCCAAGCGTCGAGCTCGGTAAAAACTCGTTAGCCATTAGATTTATTTTTCCTCGCCACGGGGATTCATTCCCGTGTTTTATATATATATATATAGAAAAAAAAAGAAAAAAGAAGAAGACGTACGCGTACCGTTTGAGCTACCGTTTCTTTTTCAACTTGCTTTCTGTTATTATTTTTTTTCTCTTCTTCCTCTTCTTCCTCTTCTTCTTCTTCTTCTTCTATTTTTGTTCTCCTCCCTTTTTTACAATTCTCTCTCTTTCTCCTCGAACACGGAGAAATCGATCGCGATTGTTCGAAATTTCGCTTCGTTCGGGAATTTCGTGTGTTGCAACGCGCGAAAGAAGCACCGTCGAATTAAACGGACGAAACGCTTGTTAAATAAAATACACTTTTGTTTTGTATTTTGAGGAAAGGGGACGTTGGAGTTGTGGGCATTTCTGAAAAATGCGACACAATCTTAAACGATATTTAATTGTTCTCGAATTAATGCAAATTGATCTTCATTTCATGCTGGTCTCCTCTTTGTCGCAGTGTTCCAAGTACCCGTGGCAACGATTAAAGGTAAAAAGATCGGGTGAAAAGATGCGGGAGAGCCCGTGGGAATTCGTTTCGGGTGTGATTCCGATATGCTTGCTAAATTAAAAAAAAAAAAAAAAAAAAAAAAAAAAAANAAAAAAAAAACAAAAAAAAACAAAAAAAAAATAAAATTTCACTTGCCTCATCTGTCCACGACAAATCTCTTGATAATTCCACAACAGAAAATTCGAAACCACGTGTCTGGTATCTAACATTCGTCCTTTGCATCCTCCGTGACAATTGGCGCTACGCTTAAAAAGAAAAACACGCTCGATTCACGATATATATATACGTATATATATATATATCTATATCTACGACGATCCCATGTTTCTCGATCTTATCGCTCCTTATCGGGAAAAACGTTTGCGTTATTCGTAACCCTTCGATACCTTGCCACGATCCGACAGACGAGTCGTCCTTCGATCGACGCCCGGAGAAGAACGTCCGTAATTTTTCTTTTCCTTTTTTTATCTCCTTTTTCCCATCCAAAACCTCCTCCAATCTTTACTTCTCGTCGAATCGTTTCACACCCTCGTTAACATCCCTCCCCCTCTCTCCCTCAACGACATCGTTGCCTGGCGAATCTCCACAACGGATATATATATTTCTCGTTCTTCGTCCTTCTTTCTTACTCACTTCTTTCGTCGAAATAGAAGGAAACTGGGACACCGACTTCTCGCGGCGGGAAAAAAAAAAGATCGGATCGAAAATTTTCTTTCTCGTCTTTTTTTTTCTTTTTTTTTTTCCTCTCTTCTTCTTTCCGCGCCATCTCCAAACTATCCAACTATTGCTTATTCCAATCCTTGTTCTCGCCCGTTCCAACCATTTTTTTCTCCCCCTCGATATTAATTTTTTGCACAGTCTCCGCCTCTGCGAGCCCCCCTTTTTTTCTCTATCTCTCTCTCTCTCTCTTTCTCTCTGTTTTTCACTATCGTACACACACACACACACACAGTTCATCGACGACCGAAGGACCTAATGAAATCATTCCCGCGCCGATTCCAATCGGGGTGGGATTTCTCCCCCATTGTTGCACACCCCTGTGCGTTTTTTCCGCTCTCTCTCTCTCTCTCTCTCTCTCTCCCACTCCCTGTTCCCAGTGACCAAAAGCGTGAGAGGGTCCGCGTCCAAACTGCTATTGGCACAACACTGGAAGGAGGGAAGGGAAGGGGGAGGGGGAGCTGCATCCTCAACCCTTTAGTTACTTTTTTCCCCTCCCTCCTTTCCCCGCTCCTCGGGGGTGATTGGACACGCATAACCCGCGGATTACCAGCGCGTGATACGCCAAAAAACGCGTCGGCTTGGAATAATATAGCAGTGCTGCATAATGGATGGAAGAGAAGAAGGAAAGGGAAGAGAAGAGAAGAGAAGAGAAGAGAAGAGAAGAAAGAAAGAAAAAAAAGGGAAGAGAAGAAAGGAAGGGAAATTAAACAGGTTCTAACAAGGGAATGAAAATCACCACTACGGATTAATAATTTCATAATGCGCCCATTCAATATTCACGGTGCAATTTTTTTCTCGCGACCGTGCGGTGCTCGTGTCGACCGAACCGTAGCTGATCCAACTATAATAATATATCGGAATATATATATATATATACATGTTCTTGCACCGATCGAACGAAAATGAATCATCGTTCGAATACTATTACTACTACTACTATTACTACTATTACTACCACTACTGTCACTACTGTTACTTTCCCTCTACGACAATCGTGTTATTCGAAATGATGAGAAGAAGAAGAAGAAGCGGGGAAAAGAAAGAGAGAGAGAGAGAGAGAGAGAGAGAGAGAGAGAGAGAGAGAGAGATTCTTAAGAGAGAAAAGATTTTTTATATATAAATTAATCATCGAATTTTATTATTCGCAATTGCGAATAATACGATCAACGAAATAAATATAACTCTCTTTCCAAGTACGAAAAAGCAGCGGCGGAGTACAGCGAGAGAGCGAGACAACCGGTCAACGAATATATCTTTTACAGACTTTGTTTGTTGGTGTAACCGAGTATCGTACGAAGGTTGTCTGCCGGCGAGGCTCGCGGCCTCGTTGCGGCTAAAAAAGCCAAGGAAAGGAGACGGCTGGAAAAAAAAGAGAGGGAGGGAGAGAGAGAGAGAGAGAGAGAGAGAGAGAGAGAGAGAAATGACGCGAAAAGAATTGCGCGCCGCGAGAATGACCTTCGGATTTTATCGCTTTACTCCGAGAAAACGGTGGGAACCCCTCTTCGTTCCACCTCGATTTTTGCCAAAGTTTCATCACCACGCTCGCGTAAACAATCGGGATCAAAACATCCTCCGATCGAGGATCGAGGTTGGAAAGGACGATGAACGACGGAACGAGAACAACAATGACGCGACAAAAATCTTTCCACCTCCCTCCCTCCCTCTCTCTCTCTCTCTCTCTCTCTCTCTCTCTCTGACGTTTCCACGCCGATTTTCTTCCGACACCGATCAAAGATGGTCCCTTTTCTTTCCCTGGCAAAATGGCTCCACGCGAGGCCCAGCGTCACGCATCGCTACGCGTATGCTCACACCCACTTCCTTTTTACGCCACTCCCTGGCCCACACCACGGACTGGGCTTAAACGCTCGCAGGAGCGTTTCACCGGATAAATAAAACCGATGGTTCGACCAGAGGAGGAATCGCTGGATTCTTCGCCGACTAGCTGGTTGGATGAGAAAGAAAGAAAGAAAGAAAGAGAAAGAAAGAGAAAGAGAAAGAATCGTGGAGGAAAGAAACGAGAGAAGATCTCATCGAGAGAATGATGTCTTGGAAGTTGCAAGATCTAACGACGCGCAAGAGAAAGAAAGAAAGAGAGAGAGAGAGAGAGAGAGAAAGAGAGGTTATCGTTGGAAGGAGAGGAGGAGGGAGGAGATCGGGAAGCGTGGAATTGGGAATAGAGGTGTGCTAGGCTCGCGGGCCTAGGCTGCAACCACGTACCACGTACGTAGAGAGTCGAGCAGAGAGATGAATCTGGTCACGGCGAATCATAAAGTCCCTTGGGGATTCGCCCACGCTGCACCGCTCTCTGGGCGCGGGGCAAAGAGAGCGGAGAGAGAGAGAGAGAGAGAGAGAGAGAAATGGAGAGGGAGGGAGGGAAGAGGGAAGATCGAGGCGGGTAAATGGAAGGAAGACGAGGACGGCGCGCACGGAAAAGGAACGAAGAGAAAGAGAGCGGGCGCACGGCACACTCGAAGGAGAGTCGAGAGAGGTATTCGCGGTGCAAAAAGCGAGGATGCAGGCAAAAAAGGAAGAGCGCAACGAAGAAACCGGTTTTTTCCAGTTGGGCCAGGTCGGGGCGTCGAACTTACGGACCGCAGCCTCCCTCCGAGAATAACTTGCATGCAGCACCGGCACCCAGCATCGGCGACGCCGACGACGTCGACGGCCGGCATCTTCTTCTTCTTCTTCTTCTTCTTCTTCTTCTTCTTCTTCGTGGCTCGTGTGTCGTCGGCTCAACCGGCTCGGGCTTGTCCCAGGTCCGGGAAGAAAGAAGGACGCCCGGGCTTTGGCCCGTCGAAAACAACGAGCGGGAGGGGGCGTGCCTTGGAAAGAATATCGCCTATCGTCAAACCGGAGAGGAACGCGGCGACGAGGAGCGAACAACGACTACGTTGGCGAGCGTGGGTGTGTTCCCAAGAGGGGGGAGGAAAAAAAGAAAAAAAGAACGCGCGAGAGAGGCGCGGGCGCAGGAAGAGGAGGGCAAGGACCCTCTAAACTGGGAGGGGGGTTCATTGACGCTGCCGTGCGTCGTTTCCTCAACCTTCCTCAACCATTATTTTTCTCTTTCTCGTTCTTCTTTTTTCTTTTTTCCTCCCCTGCTCCCCCAACTTCTTCGTGGCTCGACATCCATCCATCTATCTCGACATCCATCGCGTGGATTGAGAAATCGAGTTTCCCGCGGATTATGGAGCGTGGAAAATTCGATATTTTTCTTCGTTCGTTCGTTCGTTCGTTCGTTCGTTCGTTCCTGTTTTTCGTGTTTTTCTCCTGTGAGGAGAAAGAGGAGAAAAGGAAAGGAGAATTAGAAATTGGAGATATTTGATCACGAGAAGAGAAGAATAAAAAACAAAGGAAAACGGAAAGAAAAAGAATAAACGAATAAATAAATCGGTAAAAAAAAGGGAGGGAGGAAGAAAAGGGAGGGAAAAGCGAAATATAAAAGGAATCGCGTAAACAAGGGAAACGAAATTAACCGTGATTAAGTAGGATTAAAAAGATATTCTGTGGAAAATTGTTCTTACGGAAAGGAAGAATCGAAGGGTGGGAGGGAGGGAGGGGGCGTAAACGGCGTAAAGAAAAAAAGGCTAGCCGAAACGGCTAGGTCAACGACGCCTCGACGTGTTATTTTAAACTGGTCTCCTGCCCGAGATTCGGCTCTCCTCCGTCCCGTTGATCGTCTCAACTCGGTCGCGGTTATCCCAGGTCCGGAGATGGAGAGGGAATGGAAAAAGAAAGAAAGAAAGAAAGAAAAAAAAAGAACACGGCGAACGCGTCGGTACGTCGGTTCGGTAAAGATAGGTAGAGAAAGGGGGAGAAAGGGGGAGAGAAAGAGCGAAAAAGAAAGAAGGACGACTCGCTGAGAGTGAGAAAGAAGGATGGAGGAGGAGGAGGGAGAGAAGGGAAGAGGAGGGGGGAAAAAAAAAGAAAGAAAAGAAAGGAAACGAAACGAAACGAAAAAAAAAAGGAGGAGGAGGATGCGTTGTATCAAAGTGGAGAGGATAGGAAGGGGGGAGGGAGGGAGAAGTAGTAGGCAGGAAGAAAGGAAAGGAGGCGAGTAAAGACCCGAAAAGTTTGGGGTCATTGCCGTCTGGTCTCGTTTTAGCCTTTCCTTCCTCCTCCTCCTCCTCCTCCTCCTCCTCCTCCTCCCACCTTCTCCTCCTTCTTTCCTTCCTCTTCGTATTCTTTTTCTCTCCGTTTTAACCACTCTTTCCGAGCAAGGTTGACCGCCATGTTTTTCCCTCAGCGCGTGCCCCTACCGCCTCGTGTGCGTATAACCGACCTTCGCGTGTGCGAGAGAGAAAAGAGAGAGAAATAAAGAAATACCAGAGATATGCGAATATATATATAAAAAAAAAAAAATAAAAAGAAAAGAAAAGAAAAGGAAAAAAAAAAACGAAAAAAAAAAGAACGATCGAAGATAAACGATAAATAAGACCGCGAAATAATCTCTTTACCTTTAACGCGAGGTCGCCAATGACGGAGAGACAGATACTTGCAATGAGGACGTCGAATTTCGTTCATCACTCTTCATATTATCTGTATTAAAGGATGGCCTTTGTCAGCTTTTCTCGGTTATCCGTAATAACCCTCCATCGCGCGTATCGTCATCTATCCATAGACAGATAAATAGATAGATAGATAGATATATAGAAAGAAAGAAAATCGCGTCGACGATTCTCGTCGTGAATCGGCGACGACGATTGAACCCGATAACGGCGACAAAGGCCATCCGTGTGCAATTGTGTCGTAGTAACTAGTAGTCGTTCGATCTGTGCTTTGCATTCCCGTTCATTCTGTGAGGTCGCGCGAGATCAATCGGAGAAGATGATCCATCCGATCATTCCATTTTTTTCTCTTATTTTAAATATTCGCCAAGGATTTCCGGTTCGATTCCGATCGTTCTCCGCACCTCACGCTTTTTTATATATATTTATATATATTTATATTTATATATATATATATATGTGTATATATGTATATATAATATAATATGTATATATATATATATATATATACACGTACATTCGTCTGTCTGGGCTTTGCTTTCTCCTTCTCCTGTCTTCCTCCCTTTCGCAAACGAAGAAAGAATCGACCACCACATATCCATACGAGCCTTTTTTTTTTCTTTTTTTTCTTTTTTTTTTTTTTCCACTCTTTTCCATCCATCGCATACACTACTCGCATACACGACGCCTATCGACGTACGATCCGACGTGGCGTCACGGCTTAAACGGCGATAACCATAAATCCTTGCAATTCCACCCTAAAAACTTTTCCTCCGTCCCGCCAGACACTCGAGGTGAATTCCCTTTTCGCTAGAGAGAGAGAGAAAAAAAAAAAAAAAGAATGGAAAAAAAGAAAAGAAAAGAAAAAAAAGAGGAAAAAAAAAAAAAAAGAAAAAAGAAAAAAAGTAGTCCGTGGTGGCGGCGGTGCAATCGGTACTCTAACTCTCACTGGTCAATCGTTCTGTTCTGTGCGCTGCCTGTCCTGCGCTTCTGGTTCGCGACTCTGTGGTGGTATTCTGTGGGTCGGCTGCTCTCTACCGGTGTGCCTGCTTCCGGTTCCTCTTGTTCCGGCCCCCCAAAAAAGGAGTTGCAACAGCGTGTTGTGTTCCAGCAACACGCCGCCCTGATCGGCGGCCCCAACGCGACCAGCTGTCCCGTCTGCCACAAACTCTTCCTCGGTGGCGAAGCTCTCATGGAGCACATGAAGCACACCCACAAGGATCCCAATGCATCCGGCGTTGCCAGTAAGTATCTACGATAGAAGTCGAGAGAAGCGCCCTCGATTTCGTCCATCTCACTCTTTCTTTCTCCTTGCTTTTTTTTTCTTTTTTTTTTTTTTTCCTTATTTCGTCGTATAATATAACAACGCGCAATATTTATATATATATATATATATATATATATAAATACACGTGCATCGAATTTGGGGAGATACTTTCTCTTCTCCATAATGTTTTATGTATGTAACGCATTTACTAACGCTACGTAATTTTTATCACACGTATCACATTACTTATATCTCTCTGTCTTGTACTTCTGGCTACTCTAACTAACTCTAACTCCGACGCACGAAAAAAAAAAAAAAAATTCAAACGCGATTTATCCCCAAACGCAATTATTATCCCTTCCGCGCTTTCATCCGTCATCTGGACGACGATGAGAGGACGGCCACGATGGAGAAGAAAAGAAATCGATCGATTCGCGTAAGGAATAATAAAATTGAAAGATAATTGAAGGAGATAAAGGAGAGGAGAGAAATAAAAGTAAATGAAATTATACAACAAAATATACGTTGTAATAATTTTAAAAAGTGCGACGGATCGACGTACTTTTTTTG
>NW_025222129.1:1209867-1225667 GCF_014066325.1 Apis laboriosa
TTATTATTGTTATGTTATTGTTATTGATTGTCGTTCGTTGGACGAAGCGAACCCTTCGAAGCAGGAGAGAAGTGGGAGAGAGGAGAAAAGATTGGGTAACGATTTGATAAAGATTTTCACGATTTCGCAGGGGAAGCGTTGCGATTGCAAGAGCAACGATTGGAACAAGCCTTGAGGCTTCACGGTGATCCTCGGGCCTTGAGTTTCACTCTCCAGCACGTGGTCAATCAGCAGAACAATCAGCAACCATGAAAATTCAGTTACTACTGAGACGAGTGGACCCCTTGGACGTCGGATCAGACGGGCCTGCAGCAAGTCGAACGACTGAATCAGCAACCTCTTCAAGGGGTTGAACGTCAGTTGGCGCTCAACGAGCAACAACAGCAGCAAGGCTCGTCCGGCATCGGTCTTCACCACCATCATCAACAGCAGCAGCAGCAGCAGCAGCAGCATCAACACCAGCATCAACATCAGCAACAACAACATCATCAACAACAGCAGCAGCAGCAGCAGCAGCAGCAGCATCATCCTGAAGATCGTGGCGTGAAGAGGAAGGCCGACGATATGATCGGTAACTCTGACAACGTGTAAAGAACGACGTACAACTCGACGTGAAGAGAAAAGAAACGCGCGTTTGCGCGCGTTTTTCTTCCATCGTCGATTCTACGTCGATTCTACGTGAACACGCGAGGCCGAGAATAAGAAAAAAGGCGTTCAAGTGTGGTCATCCGCGAAATTATTTCCGTCTCAGCAGTAGTAAACGAAATTATTATTATTATTGTATATTCCATATACACACGAGGAACCCGGTGATCCTGAAAAATCGGGCCGATTTCCACCCGATTTTCGACCTCGGGGAGAATTAATAATATCCTATTTCCGCTCGCGGCCCTCCTCGTGGGGCCGCGAAACGCGACCGGTGAAACGCTTCTCTCCGACAAAGACAGAGTGAGAATCTTAAGGGGGGGGGAGGAGAGAAGGTTAACGGTCGATAAATACGTATCTAGATATCCGTTACACGGTGCGTGAGGACGGCAACCAGCGGCCAATGGTCTTTCTTCTTTCTCAGCAACGCGCGAAAAATCTCAAAATTCGCGCGGATCACGTTGTTCCTACTTACTTCTTACGGTCCTGGATCCTAGAGTTCCTAGAACGACGACGCTCGCCGCAACACGGGAAGGGGGGGGAATCTCCTCGATCGTCCCTCCCCGACTCGGCCCCTCGAGGGGGAGGGGGAGGGGGACGATCCAGGAGGGATCCTCTCTCCCCGTTTTCTCGAGCGAATAATCATTGTTCTCGTTGAGTCGCTCTTCTCTCAGAATTCGCAGGACTCATTGGTCGCGCTGGTCGCCCGGAATCACCCCTGAAACGTGCCATAATTAATAATCCGAACGAATGAAACGAAAGAGAGAGAAAGGAAGGAAGGAAGGAAGGAAGGAAGGAAAAGAAAAGAAAAAGAAAAGAAACTTCTGAACGCGACTTCCGAGAATCACTCCCCCCCTCCCTCCCTCCCCCCGGTGAGGTGAAATTGAAAAAAAAAATCCGCCGGGAAAATTGAAGGAAGGGGAGGGGGAGGAGGGTCGATCTCGGACAGGGCGCGGGCACTACGATGGGTTTTTTTTAGTACAAGAGCCGAAACAAAAACACTTAGACTCTGTCCTAGAGAGACAAGGCAAAGCCTAGGTCTAAAGGGATCAACAGGTCTAAGGCCACCGAGAGCGACAAGCGCCGATATCAGATCCCGACGATTCGGGCTTGATCTCTCTAGGCTCAAAAAAAAAAAAAACAAAACTAAACTATAACTAAACTATACGATAAACTATACGATAAATACCTAGAAGCCACTTTAAGGTAACCCTTAATTCTTAGCTCCCGTAACGTTTAAGAAAGGAAGAGGAAGGATGATGGAAGAAGGAAGGTTAGATGGGATAGAGGCACGCGTCTCCTTGATATGTGCGGATAAACGAGGTTAAGGTGGATCGATTATAATTTCCTCGGTACGTCGTCCATTGGTAAAACGCGCGCGTACAACAAAATTATTTACGCATCCCCTTCCCCGTTTAACGGACGCAAGAAAAACGCGCAACAACAAAATGGGGAAAAAAGAAAGGAGAAGAAAGGAGAAGAAGGAGAATGAATATAAAATGACGGACGGTCTGGATTCGCGATCGCAGCGGCCCGACGACGACCACGGACGTGCGGCCACTCGTCGTTGGCCGCCGATCGATTTACGTGATTTAGTGTTGTATGTGTACACGCACACAGAGAGAGAGAGAGAGAGAGAGAGAAAGAAAGAGAGAGAGAGAGAGAGAAGAGGAGATGATGAGAAGGAGGATGATGATGATGATGATGATGATCATTACGACGAGAAAGAAAGAGAGAAAAAACTACACCAAACCACGTACACACATATACATACACACGCATATACACACGCGGAAATCCTTGTTACACGTATATACACTTGTACACACGTACACACTCGTATACTATATAATATAAAAAAAAAAAACACGCGAAGAATCTACTCCACGTAAGGATATATATATATATATAAAAGAAAAAAAAATGCGCGCAAACATGTGCTGGCCGGCAGCACGAGAACTATTAGCTCGTAAGCGAAACAAACAAAATATAATTATTAACACAAACAGTTATATTATATATATTATATATACATACAGAGAGTCTGGAGCGTATGATGGATTATTATTATTATTATTATTATTATTATTATTATTATTATTATTATAAATGAGAAAAGAGGGAGAGGAAAGAAAAGGGGGAAAAAAAAAAAAAAGATAAATCGAGGGACGGAGGGCGAGGAGGAGAATTTGCCGCCCTCCTCCGTCCCCGCCGTTTGTACCGCGTGCACACAATTTTCAAAGAAATATATAATATAATCGTCGTAGAGTGTGCGCGAGCATTTTTCGTGGGGAAAAAAAAAGAAAATAATAATAATAATTATGAAAATAAATAAATAAATAGAGGAAATAAATAGAGGAAAAAGAAAAAAAGAAGACACACACGCCAGAGAAATGATCGAGTAGAGGAGAAGAAAGAAAGAGAGAAAGAGGAAAATGAAAATAAAATAAAAAAATGAGATGAAAAATGAGATGAAGAGGAAAAAAGAGAGAGAGAGAGAGAGAGAGAGAGAAAGGGAGAGAGAGAGCGAGAGAGAAAGAGAGAGAGAGAAAGAAAAATAAAAAACTAAATGCTAAATATTATATATATTATATATATATATATAAATATTATAAATAATAAATATAGCGTCTATGAGACTAGGTTAAATTAGGCGAAAGAGGAAAAAAAAAAAAAATCGAATGAATGCGGAGCGCGTACCCGGCCAGTGGTACACGCACGTTCCCGAGCAACGACGATCGAGGGTCGAATGAAAGGAGACGCGTAAGAGAATCCGAGAGAGAGAGAGAGAGAGCGAGAGAGAGAGAGAGAGAGAGAGAGAGAGGAGGGGCAGAATGCAGGAGAGAAAGGAGACGAGAGAAAGAGAAGGAGAGAAAGGAGATTTGGTGAATGAACGACCTTGGGATTTGTCGCGTACGTGGACGGGCACGCGCTGTTGAATGAAAGAGAAAAGCTGCGCGAAAGGGAATGCTTCGTGAGCATCAAGGAGGAGAGAATGAGAGAGTGAAGCGAATGAGAGATTTTAGAGTGGCGTGCTTCAGGTAATCTGAGGTCCTGTGATCGTTATAAGCGAAATATTTTTTTATTTCCGGATATATATCTGAACGCGTAAAAAAAAAAAAAAAAATACTTGCGTCGTTTCGAACTTTTACTTGCAATATACCGTTACGTTCTCGCAATACTTAGAAAGAGGAAGAAGAATAAGAAGAAGAAGAATAAAAGGAAGAAGAACAAGAACAAGAAAAAGAAAAAGAAAAAGGAGAAGAAGAAGAAGAAGAAGAAGAAGAACAAGAAGAAAGAGAAGCGGAACAGAGGTGGATCAATTTAGGAAAAAAGAGAAAAAGGAAAAAAAGAACAAATACGAAGATGAGGATGACGAGGGAGAGGAGAGGAAGAAGAATATAGAAAGTCCGTAGTAGATTTGACCGTGGAGCGAACTTTAGAGAACTCGGGCCAGCCCCTTACTCCTAAATACCTCTTTGTAATGCCCCATCAATCTCGACCCTAATTCCCCTTTTTCCGACCTTTTATATAAAACTCCTGGACTGTCCGTACTTTCGATGGGGTTTCTTTCGACGAGACCAGACGAGATGAAACGAAACGTTGACCGTAAACCACACGCGCATCCGAAACAAAAAAAAAGAAAAAAGAAAAAAGAAACTCGAGTCTTGTTGGTTTTTTTCTGAAACGCGAAAAAAAAAAAAAGAGAAAAAAAGAACCGATACGGATAGTCGTTCGAAAAAGTTTTTAAAAAATTTTTTAAAAAAGAAAAAGAAAGAAAAAACGAAGAGGCGGTCCAAAGTCCAAAAAAAAAAAAAATTGAAATAAAAAATAAAAAAATGAAAAAATTGGGTAAAGAAAAATTAAATTGGGTAAAGAAAAATTAAATTGGGTAAAGAAAAATTAGATTGGGAAAAAAGAGAAGAAAAAGAAAAGAGAGGGAGACAGAGAGAGAGAGAGAGAGAGAGAGAGACAGACAGAGAGAGAGAGATAGAGAGGAATGAAAATAACGATTCTTTCGACCTAGACGATTCACCTACGACACGTTCGATTTCTTCGTTTCTTCGACTGGCAATCGCGGACTGAAGAGTGCGGAAATGAATGGTAGCGTGCCGAATTTTTTCTTCCCCCCATGACATCGTACGTCGACCGCGTTGTTGTTGTTGTTGTTGTTCCCTTCGGAGATTCTCGATGAGACTTTCGTTCCGTGACCGGTTCGTACGAATATCCCGACCCCTTCCCCATCTACCCCATTCCCCCCTCCCCCCACCTTTCTACTTTTTTTTTCATTCCAATTGTCTCTCCACGATCGCTTTTCTATCCTTTCAAAAAAAAAAAAAAAAAAAAAGAAACGATTTTCCTCATTCTGTGTCCCGAGATAATTCTAAAAAGTCTAACGAAACAAAACAAAAGAAAAAAAAGGAAACAAAAATGAAGAAAGAAAGAAGAAGAAGAAGAAAAAAAACGAGATATTTTTTTTTTCTTTCGATTCCCGATTTTGAACGCGCTTTTAAGTTTCGAAAAATGAAAACGTTTCGACGGATGGAAAAAAGGAAAAAAAGGAAAAGAGAAGAATAGAAACGAAAGGAGAAGTGGAAAAAAAGAAAAATAAGAGGAGAGGAATTTCAAAACACACAATTTTTTTGGGAAAAATCGCGAAATTGTAATCTCAATAACTAACCAAACTACTCCTAACTATTCCTCTTCAGGGGAATCCCTCTTTTTAATCCCCCTTTGTTCGCCAATTTTTGAAAGTAGCCTAACGTCGTCATCTTCGTTGAACGTAAAAAAAAAAAAAAAAGACACGCGCCGAGAAGCCGCCGGGTAGCCAGGCTTTTTCACCATCTGGGACGAGAGAAGAAAAGATTGCTAAAAGATTCATCGTCAAAGCTATTACATTTAACGATTGTTACCCGCCTTCGCCACTCGGAACTCGAGGGATGGCGCGATTTCTCGTTTTCGATTCTATCGCTATCGCGAATTTTTTTCGAAAAATTTTTTTCAAAAAAATTTCAAAATTCCCAAAATTCGATGTTTATTCGTTCGTTTATTATTATTATTTTTTTTTTCCCTTCTTCTTCCGCGATACGAACGAGAGATCACAGCGGTAGAAAAAAAAAGGAAAAAAGGAAAAAGAAAACAAAGAAAGAAAAACGTCTCAAGGATCGAGATTAATAATAATAATAATAAAAAATAACGTTCGAAAAAATCCTCGAGTTCTTGGTAGGCGTGCGAGTGGGTCGATCATTGATCGTTCTTATTATAACAATTTTTGCGTTACAGGGCGTTTTTTCCTCGGATTAAGTAGTATGTAAATACACCTTGATATCACAAGCATAAACTGAGAATTTACTGGTAAACTTAAATCAAGTACATAATGCGAAATAGGGTTAGTTTCTATGTAAATACCTAAAGCTGGACGAGTGCATACACCTCGTTCACGCAACCAACGATAATCGTTTTTATCGAACCAATGCTTCTGTTCGTCATCGGTGTACGCCTGGTCGTTGGTGATCGCCCTTGTACACAACCCCTCCACCCCGCCGATAATCCCATCGACGAGGGGACACAACAAAATTTTGGGGAAAATGATCGATCCGAGAGGGTTTGCGCAAGAACGTTCCCCAAAATGGGCGTCGCTGATCGGGAAATTTTTTTTTCTCGACACTGATACACCCACACCGTTACACATACACACGCTCCACGCAAACATTCACACACACACACACACACACACACACAGCATTGCGATGGATTGTACAGCTACGATAGGATAGAGAATAAGTAAGCCTCAGAAACACAATTCTTCACACACTCGCACCACCGGCACCGACTAGCCTCCAAATTAAGACAGGGACCAAACGTTTGGCGAACACAATTTTTTCCGAATATAATTATTCTCGAGGAAATATATTCGATCGAGTATGCGACAACAGTCTTTTCCAAAGGTTATATATAATATACAATGCATTCAACGTTTTCCGGCGCGAACGATTCGTTTGTTTCGGCAAAGGTGCGGCCGCCGATTATCGAAAAAAGATTGGAGAGAGATATTCGCGGCGATGTTTCGCGATATTACGTACGAAAATTTTTAGGGGAAAAGAAAAAAATATATATATATATATCGCGAAGTCAATCCGAAATTTTTTCTCGAAATTCGATTTTTCCGATTTTAGGTGCTTTTTGCTCTGAAAGTGAATGAAAGGACGAATTGAGCGAATGTAACTTTGTTTGAATTGGGCAAAAAGATCAGGTAATCAAGATTCAGATCGATTCAGGATTAATTAATAATACTTTATCGCGTAAAATTGAAAATTGATTGAAAAATTATTACGAATTGTTAGAAAAGAAAAGAAAGCTCCAAGATCAATCATCTTTCCAAAACAAACGAAGAGATAGGAAAAAAAAAGAAAGAAAGAAAGAAAGAAAGAAAGAAAGAAAAAAGATAAAAAGATGATTTCTACTAGAAAAGGTCCCTCGACAAAACAAAAGCAAAAAAAAAAAAAAAACAAAACAAAACAAAACAAAAAAAAGTAATGGTGCACGAAAATATAGGAGAGCGGAAGGAGACGAGATACGAAGAGATTTAAAAAAGCAACAGCATTCACCACCACTTTTCACCATCACTTATCGCCAATTCATATCAGCAAAAATTTAGGGAAAAAAAAAAAACAAAAAAAAAAAAAAACAAAAAAAGAAAAAAACTTTAACAACAACAACAATACAATAAACACAACCACCACGAGAGCACAACGTCGAGATCTTTCATGACGGTGATGACGATGATGACACCATCAATGCCACCATCCTCACCGCGCCGGTCGTGAAACGATTCCGAGACGACAGGCTTTTTTTCACCGGTGCATCCTGCCGTGCGCCGAGGGTTGCTTTTTTATTGAACTTGTAAAGGAAGACAGAAGAAAGGAATGGACAGAAGAAGAGAAAATGGAAAAACGATTTCAGAATCGGTAGAGGAAAATGGGGCAGCCGACTATAAATAATAATAAACTCCCCCCGCACACAATCACAACATCCCCGCGCGAGAAGGAGGAATTATTCCCGAGGCGCCGGCCCGTGCCCCGCGAACGTGTACCATAATTATTAAAACAAAAAAAAAAAAAAAAAAATTTAAACAAAACACACAGCAAGTTACAATAGCTCTAGTAGTGTATGTTCTGTAATCGAAGAATGATAAGCAAAGATAACGAGATAAATAAATAAATAAATAAATAAATAAATAAATAAATAAATAAATAAATAAAAAATGGCGTGCTCGCCGTCGTAGGCGTGCCGGCAAAAAAAAACCACAAAAAAATAATTTACAAATATATTGATTTACATATGCCCGTAACTCTTAAGCGGGCCGGTGGCGCAACGCGTCTACCTTCGCCAGATTTTCATCCGCACACCTACCACTGTCGCCCAAGCTATATATATATATACACATATATTATATATATACGCAACACGGATCGAGGAAAGAAGAAAAAGAAGAAAAGGAAGAAGAAGAAGAAGAAGAAGAAGAGAATGGAAACCGAGTCGCCGAAGAAAATTCACGATGAACACTGATAGTGAACGTATACTATTATTACTACTACTCGTCCGACTCGGAGGAACGAGGAAAAGGAAAAAAGTACACTCGTCGTCCGACGATCGATCAACCCTTTCTCGATCTCGACGACGAAAGATCGCCGCTAAGAAGAAGCTGTATATTCCACGAGCTGTCTTCGATATCGATACGAAGCCACACTACACTATATCGAAAAACCCGCGCGATTCAAGTCGAGGAGGAAGGAGAGAAGGAGGGAGGAAGAGAAAGAGGGAGGACGACGTGGGAGGGCGACGAGTCGTTCGACGACATGGGAGAAACGCGTTTTCTAGATAGATCGTTATCGAGAGATAGAGAGAGAGAGGGAGAGAGAGAGAGAGAGAGAGAGAGAGAGAGAGAGAGAGAAGAGAGAACGAAGAGAGCGAGATGAAAATCTGTGAACGGAAAGGAAGAAGAGGGGAGCGCGCGGTCTGCAAAACCGGCCCTTAACCCATAATCTTAATCTCTTTCATGTAAATTTGCTAAATGTTTAAATAATCTAAAAAAAAAATGCCATAGCCCGGATGCGCTGGTGTATACTCCCAGTGCATACACACTCACAAATACGACTCGACCTCACGAATTAAACGCAAAAAATCCGCGCCGCCGATTCTTCCGACGGATGGGGCGCGGTAAAATTGGTATTCTCGCCAAGGAGCGAACAGTTCACAATTGCACAAACGACAGAATCACAGACAGAAGCACACACTCAAACGGCGAAGAGACAAAGAGGAAGCGAGATCCGCGCCTCGCCACCCGACGATCGAGGCGGTTCGAACGAATCCGTCGCGAATCGTATCGGGCCGACGGACGCCTCGCGATCTCGGCAAATCACGTTACACGATGAAATCAAAGTTGCCCTGGTTCTCGAGCGTGCAACCCCGCGCGCTCACACACATCTCCATACACGGGTCGTACGATGAATCGTTGTCGAAACCAACACCCTCGTACGAACCCACACCCTTGCGCGCCAGCGCATGCACCCACACACACACACACAACGCACAAACACACATACACGTTGCTACACGTCGATACTACACTTTCTTACACTTCGTAATACACTTTAATCACACTTAATTACACACGCTACGGATATGTAAAGCCAATTGATTTTGTAAATTGTCGAAAAAAATAAAAGAAATGAAAGCGGCGAACATTCGAAAGAAAGAAAAAAGAAAATAAAAAGAAACCACGGAACCACTATTCGGCCACACACGGTATATTTTTCACGGTATAATTATTAAAAGAAAAATAACAATAATATGGTTTGTAATAATAAAAATGCATTGCGGAAACAAAAGAAAAAAACGAACGTTTACTACCGATCCGAATTTTGAGAAGATCCGCGCGAGGATCGTCAACCGATTCGTTCTCGCTTTTTCGAGCGGAAAGGAATCGTTTCGAGCGGCAGTGAACGAGGATTTACGAGATTAAAAAAAAAAGCAATTGATCCAAAAAGACGCGTAATGTGTAAAAAAAAGAAAAAAAAGATTAAAAAAAAAAAAAGAAGAAGAGAGAAAAATAAAACGAGCACGAAAATCGAAACAAAATTCGCGGCCTTTGGCATACGTTTGGATGCAGAACCGATGATGAAAACGACGTTCGCGTTCTTCTCGAACGCCCAACGTCACACCATGCATCCCGGACTTGACGCCGATATACCCGAAACGTGACGCGACATATTCTTCGTTCGAAGATATGTCGAGACCGAGTGGGCAGGCTTGCGAGGCGAAGGGAAAAAAAAATAAAGATAAAAATAAAGAAAAATAAGAACCGCTCAAACTTGTAACGTCCGAGGAGGAGCGAGAGAGAGAGAGAGAAAGGGAAAGAGAGAGACGTTTGTAAAACAAAGATGGCGCCTCGAGAAGAAGAAGAAAAAAAGAAAGCCTGTCCCACGCGTATACATAGAGAAAAGAAGAGAGAGAGAAAAAAAAAAAACCAGTGTAATAATAAACCATCCTAGCAAGTAGCAACGGCATTAGGAGAGCCGTTGTTCGAATTCGCGGCTTTACAAGCAAAAACCGTTGATTTGTTTTCGATCGGGTTTTAATTTTTTAATGAAATAATCTCACAAAACGAATATACGACCACGTACGGTCGCGCTAATCGAGATCCGAGAGAAAAGAGAGAGAAAGAGAGAGAAAGGGAGAGAGAAAAGGAGAAAGATGGGGCAAAGACGTATGTGACGTATATTCGTGACAGTGTGTATCGTAAGTGCGCAGCATATGATAAAACCGACAGTCTAGCAGTGCGAGCGCCTCGGCGGCATTCGCGTTTTCACGCGGTGTCCCTGACCGAGCCTCCGTGATTAAAAACCGGAATAAGTTGTTTCAATGTCCACTATATAAATGAAGAGGCATAGCTGGTAAGACGGTGGGTTCCCCGTTCGCCGTTCTCGAATCGAATCGAATCGAATTTCGTTCGTACGAACGAACGTTTGCTTCATTTCATCGTCGATCGGACGAATAACGCAACAATTGGAGACAATTTCGTTCGTTCCCGACGAACGAAATTGAATCGAATCCCCCTATCTTCTAACAACGCGTTAATTATTGCCGAAATGAACATTTCCAATGGAATATGGAGGCTGCGATACCATCCCCCGGAGTTCAAGTATCGAAAGAAAGAAAGAAAAAGGGAAATTCTTTTTTTTTTTTTTTTTTTTTCGAGCTTGGCCAACAATCGAGATAGGCCGAGAAGAAATTCGTTGATCCGATATATTTCGATTTCAGGGTAAACTTTGAGAAATGAAAACTTTCGTAACGTTTTTTTTTTTTTTTTCGTTTCGTGAAATGGAACGCGAAGTGAAAAATTTGATTGTCGATCGTCTTGATGATGTTCGGGCACTTTGGCTGTGTTTATTAATTGATGTTTATCGGGACGCAAAAAAGTTCGAGAAATTAAATAAAAGACGAGAGAGGAGAGACGAGGAGAAATTTTTCTACGAGCCGAATGTTGAAACTCCAGCCGAGTAGTAACGTGCCGTGAACTTGATCGATCGAGACGCGAATCGGTGAAAAAAAAAAAAGAGAAAGAAAGAAAGAGAAAAAGAAGGAAAAAAGAGAAGACAATCGTCGACGACGAACGTGCGAATCCACCGTGCTGGCTCGTCGCAGCAATCCGGAAGTTCCTCGAGATCTCCCGGTTTTCGCGACGAGTCGATACTCTTTTCAAAATATTCTCCAAATTTTTTGTTCACAGGAATGTGTTTACTTTACCCCAACCCCATTATACGACCCCCCGTATACGCGTTCGAGGGAAAAAAACCGAGTCCAAAAATTTTCTTTCCACTTTTCACGCACGATTGGAAAAAAAAAAGAAAACGATTTTCGAAACAACGATCGAGTCAAACTCATTGGAATAATAATCTTGAAATGAAAATGTGAGTGATTCGATTCTTCTTAACGTAAGAAAACGTAAAAGAAAGAAAGAAAGAAAGAACGAATGAGAAAACAAAGATATACGTATTCGCGTTACGAAAAATAGAAATCGATATAAAATTGATGGGAATAATAATATAATAATATAATGGAAAAAATGAATAAAAAGTCCGTTTAGTGGGTGCCTTCGTCAGGGTTTTCTGTTACAGTTAAACAGTCGTTTTCAAGTATAACTCACAACTAGTAGTACTATGGTAGAACAGTTATTACAATGTACCGCAATAAACAGTTAACTAAGTAAGTATTACAGGAAGCACTTGGTCTTTTCAGTGTCTATCAGTCTTGTCGTACACCACCGCCGATCGCGTAAGTGGAACGACCGGAAATACCGGATTCATTTCGTACGCAATTACCTTCGTCCCGATTGAACATCCTCCCCATTGAACCAACCATCCATCCAAGTCCCCCCCTCCATTAAATTTTCGAAATCATCGAAAAATTTATCGCGAGAACACGAGATTTGAACGGACACATTTGGCGGTCCAACGCACGTGGAATAATAAATCGTGGAAAAGAGAGGAAAAGAAAGAAAAAAAAAAAAAAAATCTTCTCAAAAATCGAAAGATCGTCCAAAAATTTTTTTTTTTTTTTTTTTTTTCGTCCATCCTACGACCGCCGTTCGTTGACCCTAAATCCTCCCCCATCCCCTTCCCTTGATCCCAAAATCCAATCAATATTTAACGGAAATAAATATGCTACTAAGTGTACTAAGTGTTCGTAGTTTAGGCAACGTGTACGTTGTATACTCCGAATAGAGGTGAGAAGAGAAAGAGAGAGGAAGAGGAATGGAGAAAGGAAGAGGTAGCCGAGAGAAAGAGAGAAAGAGAAAGAGAGAGGGAACGCGAACGAGATCGCGAAAGGGAGAAGAGAGAGACGGTGGATTGTAAACGGTGGAGTCACACATATTTAAACTAACAGATAATAATTAATTAATTACAGTACCGTAACCATTTGTCAAGTCAAGTTAATTAACAGTTAACCGTAACGCATACACGCATAATTATTAATTAAACGTACTCGACTCTATATATTCTAAGGACAGGCAGCGATCGTGCACACAGCCGTCGCGTTTATTCGATAAATCGCGGAGGCACTCACTACGGAGACGAGGCGAAGGACTGTGGGACTCGGACGCGGATCGGAGGGTGCTTGAACGGGCGTCGCCACGCGTTTGAACATCATCAAATGAGAAATATCTTTTGACGAAAGAAGGAAAAACTGATCTTGCTTCGGTCAATGGAATGGATTTCGAAAACGAGGGAGGGAGAAAAAAAGAAAAGAAAAGAAAAGAAAAGGAGAAGAAAAAAAAAGAAAATCAAGAAAAATTGGAAATAACGTTGTATATATATATATATATATATATATATGTATATATATATATTTATATATTTATATAAATGTATATGTACACGTGTATATCGCTTGATCAACAAGAGGGGCGCGAAGCGACGCGTGTTCAAGTTTCCCCCAAATTTTTCATTAGTCTTTCAAGTGCAGCGTTCAGTTAACTTCACTTATGACGTTGCTTTCAACACAATACAAAACACCCCGCCACCCATCCTACAGATCAAACCCATTCACAACAATTCCTCATCCCACGGGTAATCCTCTCAGAGCCAAAAAAACCCTCCCAGTTTCACGTGTACACGCATTGTTTCAAATTTGTTCGCGATTATTATCGATTTATATATGGGTTTCGTTTCGACGTCGGTCCGTGATACCCGTGATTTCTTCTTTACTTTGGAAAATTTGCAAATTTGAAAATCCTCACTTTCGACATATACCGAAAATTAAAATCAAAATTACAGGATCTACTTTTTCGTATACCACGATTTCGAAAACGAACGTTCCACCGTTGAAGAAAAATTTGCAAAAAAAGAAAAGAAAATTCGCGTTTAGGAAAAAAATCGAAGAAAAAGAAAAAAGAAAAGATATCGGTGAGAAAGAGGTGAGAACGTTCGAGAGAGAGAAAAAGAACAACGTTTCTTCGAAAGAGGAAAACGCAGGGCGCGGCTGACGTCGATTATCGATGGAAAAAAAAAAGAAAAAAAAAACAGACGAGTTAAGTTTTCAAGAGAAATTTTTCAGACAAATTTTTACGTTCAGTTATCGAGTACTACAACGCAAGCGCAAGATTATTGTTAATTTTCAGCGCCCGTTTTCGTCGCGTTTCTATCGTCTCTGATTAAAGAACTTATATCGAGAAACCGCGAAGCAATTGGTGGTAAAACGGCTGTCTAGCACGATGCGACGAAAATGTGCGTGCTCAAGGTTTAATGGTATCGATTGAGTTTGGTCGAAGTCCCCTTTTGGGCAAATTATATCGACGCACTTCCGGTTCCGCAGGCCCGTTCCAATTCGGACGAAGGGATTTCAAGGGGAGGGGGGGGGGGGAAGGAAAAAAAGAAGAAAAAAACGAAAAAAAAAAAAAAAAAAAGAAAGGAGAGAAAGAGCCTGATTTCGTTTCCCGATCGTCAATTCGAAATTCAATTCTAGTCAAAAAAGGGTACAAAGCCGTGGACGAGTTGACTCGTTTGGCAAAATCGGTACTTATTTAATCGCGAGTGTATTCGAGCGCGAGGGGGAGGGGAAAAAAGAAAGAAAAGGAAAAAAGAAAAAAAAAAAAAAAGAGATCGTGCGAGAATCGAATCGAAATCGATCGTTACGAGGCTCGTGAAAAGAAATATTCGGGGAGAGAAAAATTGTTGAGGGACGAGGAATTTTAATGAATAAAGCCTGTCGATCGAAATTGGCGGATATGAAAAAATTATCATTATAGAGAAGAAAAGGAGAAAGAAAAATCGAATTCTGAATGAGGAACGGGCCGGAGGGATCGATATTACAGGAAAAAAAATATCCGCGTTGTTGACAAAAGCGAGTAGCCTCTTTTCGTTGTATCAAAACATGTCGGCCAAAGTCCGATCGATCCTTGTATAAGCGAGAGAAAAAAAAAAAAAAAAGCGACACTCTTTCAGAAATAAAAAATTCCTAAAAAATGGATGTACGGTGCGAATGAATCTTTCGAAAGCTTCGATGATAAATTGTTACTGTTCTTTCGTGTTTTTTTTTTTTTTTTATTTTTCTATTTTGTAAAAAATGCCTACCCATTCACGCTTCTCAGCGAGGGCATCGTCGGACGGATCGTCGGTCGCGTTTGATTGAAAAAAAGAAAAGAAAAGAAAGATAAGAAAGAAAGAGAGAGAAATCATCACATCGATTTTCACATCTCTTTCTTCTCTCGAAAGAGAACACTTTTTTTTACTCGCGTGAAAATTACTTATCGTACTCGAAAGAAGGGAGAGAGGAGGGGGAAAAAAAAAAAGAAAAGGAAAAGAGAGAAAAACGCGACGCGACGATCCGTCGAACGGTCCGAGCATTTTGATAATCCGCGATTAATCCATTATTATTATTATTATTATCGCCATTATTATTGCTATTACTATTATTATTATTATTATTATCATTATTATTACTATTATCGCTACTATTATCGCTATTAGTTATTAATAATTAGTTGATTATTAATTAAAAGATTGCTAAAGGGCAATTGGAGGCGTATTTTTTAGAGAGAAACGAGAAAAAATATCGAATCGTTCGATTCGAGTTTGTTCGAATCGTCCAAAAGTCACACACACATATATATATATATATATATATATATATATATACGTACATATATATATATATATGTTTTATATTTATGCTATCGAACGATTACGATAATTTCTTTAAAAGAAGAAAATGGAAAAGGAAGCGAATCGACGAAGAGTAGAAAAAAAAATAGTAAAAGGATAGTAGCCACGTTTCGAGATTCTCCTTTTTTTTCTGTTTAGTTTTTCCCTATTATCTTTTTTTTTTATACAAATATATATAATTATATACCTGTATGTATACACGGACACACAGACATATAGATTTATATTATATATATATATATATAGAGAGAGAGAGAGAGAGAGAGAAAAAAAGAGTTATACTCGTTAAATATTATATATATTATTTGTATACTTATTATTTATACCTGAGCGATAAGCCGAAACGGAAACGTACGTAGAAGGAGCGCGTTTTCAATTAATCGCAAACTTCTCAGTCTCTTTCTTTCTTTTTTTTTTTTTTTTTTTTTT
>NW_025222129.1:1225741-1229464 GCF_014066325.1 Apis laboriosa
TTTTTTTTTTTTTTTTTTTTTTTTTTTTTTTCTTAGAATTTTTTTAGAAACGCGTACGACTGAGAATAATCACGCCACTGACAATAACTCGCGTCACTTGTTAAGCTTTATTATCTCTATTATCTAGTATAGTGCGAAGAAAAGAAAAAGAATCCTCGCTTTTTCCTGTTTTTCTTTCTTTCTTTTTTTTTTTTTTTTTTTTTTTTTTCCCTCTCTTCCCCCTCCCCCTTCCCCCCTCTCTACGAAGATCAAATAATCGCGCGCGGTTAATATCGATCGAGGAGTCGGACAAGAAAAGAAAAGAAAAAAAAAAAAAAAAAAAAAGCATTATTCGCGTTACACGTTCCTTTTTTTGCCTTCTTGTATGTGTATACCATTTATACATTTAACGTGTCCTCGTTCGAGTTCGAAGAGTACCGGGGAGAAACGAAAACTAAACGATTTCAAAACTGGCGCGACTCACGATTTTCGCATTATTCTCTACCGATAATAGTTGGAATACTTTGGAAATCAAGGCGACGGGCAGTTTTGTCTCGGTGTTTCCCACGAATCGATCGAGTGTCTCGGTATCCTGGTGACGCGAAAAAAAGAAGAAAAAAAAAAAAAAAACTTTTTCTCATTCTCGAATCGGAAACTTTTTTTTTTTTTTTTTTTTTTTTTTTTTAATTCATTCCACGAACAGTCGAAGAACAATCTGCTGACATTCGATCGTTTCATTCGTACGTGAGAATAAAACACGGTAAGCATTCTCTCCCGTGTACTTTTCAATTGCACTTCGCGACGTTTCTATTCACTGATCGTCATCCTACTTTTAAAACAAAGCCTAAAGAGAGAGAGACAAATTCGTTGCATCCGATCTCGATTCGAGTTCCTATTTTGAGATTGAAAAAAAAAAAAAAAAAAAAAAAAAAAAAAAAAAAAAAAAAAAAAAAAAGGAAGAAAAGAAAAGAATTGAAAAGAAAAGAAACATCGGTGAATACAAACACCGCGTCGAGTTATGTTTGCTAGTCAGAATTGGTTAAAAAAACGAGGGATGGAGCAACAAGTTAGAGAGTTTTTACGATTAGTTACTGCCTATTTTTCTTTTTTTTTTTTTTTTTCGATTCATCGTTTTATCGTTGTATAATTGTCGATGACACGGCTTCGATATCATTTCCTCGAAAGCCTTTACGCGTCCTTTAAAATAAGAAGAACAGGATTTAAGATAGTACGGGCTGAACAAACGTACGCTCACGTAAAAGAAAAAAAAAAAAAACGTATACAAAACTACGGTTCTTTAGTTACTATTTCTCGCGTAGAAATGGCGCGCGCCGGGTCGCCTGGCTTTGTTAAAAGAAAAGAAGAAAAAAAAAAATAATTGTTACAAATTATTATACGTTCGTACACGCGCGTCAAGTTAATTTTATTCTAAGGTAGTAGACTTTTTCGTCCCTTTTGTATCCAGTTCGATAATCCTTCTTTGTCCTTTTTTTTTTTTTTTTTTTTTTTTTTTTTNATATATATCAACATCTCGAAGGTATATTTTTTTTTTTTTCCTAGTGTTGTTCCGACTATTGTAACCGGTGTTACTGCTACTATTATTATTATTTACTACGCAACTACTATCATCACTAGACAGACAACTACAACTATCATACCGCAATCATTAGGAGATACAGTGTTAGTTTATCATTTTTATTACCTTTAATTTTTTTCGTACTATTAGTTACTACTACTACTACTACTACTACTATTATTATTATTATTACCATTATTATTACGTTTAGTTATATTATTAATTATTATTAATCACCGTTACTATCATCATCACAATATCACAATGCACATCGTGAATCGCCGTTAAGTTTAAAAAAAAAAAAAAAAAAAAAAAACGTCCACTTTTGTTTTCGTTGCAACGTTTTTGACCGTCGTTGGTTGATTTTCTTTTTTTTTTTTTTTCTTTTTCTTTTTTCCTTTTATTTTCGTTTTTCTCGAAGATTTGATCTTTTTCTTTTTCTTTTTCTTTTTCTTTTTTTTTTTTTTTCTTCATCTCCTAGTGTGGTTCCTTAAAAAACTGTCGACGGTTCGCTATCGACGGTTTCCTAGAAACTAGAACACGTTTCTCTTTTCCCCTTTTACCCGGTTTAAGAATGGGGAATAGCATCGCGATTAATAATAAATAAAACAAATCTCTGAAATACGCTGACGATTGTCATACACGAAAAATTTAGGACATGTGCATTTATTAAATATTATTATCGTTACCTATTGTTCCGTGGTTGGAAACGTGGTTGGAAGTGCAAAAGATTCGACGATTTCCACGGATACGGGATACGGATAGGATAGAGAATATTGGAAATGGAATCGAAAAATATACATCCCTTTCTCCGTGGATTTTACGATTTTTCGACTCGTTATCTTTTTCTCTCGCACCTCCAATTACTTTCGCCACGTTAATTAATCAATCGCTATTTAGTTTTTCTTTTTTCCCTTTCATTCATAGTTATTGCTATTAATAATTATTATTATTAATACCACTATTATTAGTTATCGCCATCGATTCTTATTATAAATGCGAGCCTACTTACTGTAGATCGGCGAGCGAGGTAACTGTTTCGATCGCTTCTCGTCTCGTTTTCTCAAAAAAAAAAAAAAAAAAAAAGAAGAAATGAAAAGAAATGAAATGGAAAAGAGCGCTGTTGTTATCTTTCACGACGAAAAGTTTAATCGATAATCCGTATGTAAAAAAAAAGAAAAAAAGAAAACAATATCTGTATGAGAATATCTGTAACCGCGTCGTGATCAAGGTAACAATGATTGCGAACAACGTTGCAAATAGAGTAAAATAGTTCGTGAACAGCGCCGGTTCGCGCAAAAAAAAAAAAAAAAAAAAAAAAAAACGAGCTACTTTACTACCGATCGAGACGAGAAGGAGAAAACGTGCGATTGAAAGGAAGAATGTAATTTCCGAGGAAGGGTTAACATCTGGAGTGCGATAACGAGCTAAAAAAAAAAAGAAAAAAAAAAAGAAAAAAAAGTTAGAAAAAAAAAAGATTAAAAAAAAAAAAAAAAAAAAGTTAGAAGAAAATCCGTTAAATTTATTTGCGATCCGCGATGACGTCGTCGAGGCTCACGAATCGACGTCGTCCTCGACGTGTCGAGAACCGATTACACCGTTCGAAGAAAGCCGTAATGTACAAGAATCCTCGAAGCGCCGCGTACGTAGTCGAAACAGCGTTTACAATTTCGAATTTCGGAAATGGTCGACGCGCCAGAAAAAAAAGAAAAAAGAAATTTCAAAAGTGAAAAGTAATTATCTAGAAAATGTAATAATAAATAATCCCTGAGAGAAACAAGCGAAGAGAGAGATAAATAATAGATAGAGGAAGAGAACGAGCGAGCGAGAGTGAAAGCGAGAGAGAGAAAGAGAGGGAGAGAGAGAGAGGGAGAGAGAGAGAGAAAGAGAGAAAGAGAGAGAGAGAGAGAGAGAGAGAAAGAGAAGAAAAGGGCAAAGAAATAGGGAGAAAAAGAATATAATACAAAATAAATAAATGAAATAAAACGAAGAAAACGTTTTATAACGTCGAAATGAATGTGTAATTCAACAGTCTCTTTCGGTTACGAGCAAGTTCCGCATTGTGTAGGATTTCTCATAAATGGTTCTATGTATGATGATACATGTGATGCAATATCTAGGAGAAAGAGCAAAAGAAAAGAAAAGGGAAAAAAAAAAAAAAAAAAAAA
>NW_025222129.1:1229616-1233809 GCF_014066325.1 Apis laboriosa
AAAAAAAAAACCTAGAAACGCAAAATACAAATTTTTTAGGATCGTACAATTGTTCTTTTTCCTTTTTTTTTTTTCTTTTTACGATCGTTAGATAATACAATTCGTCAACGGGTGCTTCCGTGCGACGGAACCAACTTCCGGCCACACGCGGAAGAACAATTCGAAATTCAAACACTACTCACTACTGTTACTATTTACTACTACTACTACTACTACTACTACTACTACTACAACTACTACTACTACTACTATTACTACTATTACTACTACTCTTTTTTCCCGCGCCATCCACGCCACCGTTTACACCGTGGATGGGCAGCAGTGTTCGATGAGAGATTCAAGCTACTCTGGTATCGGAAATCGAACAATTGGTGGAACAAAACCGATTGGATCCAATTGGTCCAATTGCCAGGGAGGAGAGGATCTTCCCCTCGATTCGAGGGAGGGCGTTTATTCCACATGTACGCACGCGCAATCGCGAAATAGCGAAATCCCGCCCGATTCGATCGGGAGATCGTCTCCGAAATTTGGGTAAAAAAGAAAAAAAAAAAAAACAACAAATTTGTTTCGACAAAATATCGTTTGTATACACGACGGAATTCTGTCTCACCGTAGTCCCTTTTTTTTTTTTCTTTTTCTTTTTTTCTTTCGAGATGAAAAAACTATCACCGGGTAAAAAGGAAGGGATTCGATAAAAAACGACTGTCTCTCGAAAATCGCGTGAAAAGAATTAAAAAAAAAGAAGAAGAAGAAAAACGCTTAAATTTGATTTTTGATATAATTTCGAGGGACGGGGAGAGAAAAAAAGGGGCTATCTGAAACAGTACTTCCGTTTCTTAATTAGACATATCAAAACTATGTAAGTTGAAAGCAAATGCGAAACGAAACGAAACGAAACACAAAAGGTATATATATACATAATATAAATATATATATATATATATTATTTTCAACGCGATTTAGAAAATAAGAAGAAGAGAAAAAGGGGGGGGAAAGCTTCCAGAGAATCCAGGCGCAGTGTTTCGGATACTTGCCAAGTAGATAGACCTACCATTGAACACTGCAGATTAATGTTTTTTGCGAAAAAAAAAATATAGCGTAATAGCGAATGCAGCAGCAAAAGAAAAAAAAGAAAGAAAGAAAGAGAGAGGGAAAAGAAGAAAAGAAAAGAAAAAAACGAACGAACGAACAAAACGTATTATGTATAAAGCGTATCTTTCGGGCTTCCTGTTGAAAATGCATACCACCAGTTCGTCCCGACGAAACTTCCATCGGACGAGGATCGGTGTCGCGTTTTTTCTTTTTCTTTTTTTTTCTATTCCAAAAAACGATTTCGTTGTTATTCGCAAAAAAAAAAAAAAAAAAAAAAAAAAAAAAAATTCATCCCACCCCGAGATTGACATTCGCGAATTCCAATTCCAATTTGCAGTGCACACGGCACTAGAAATGAAATTCCACGCCACGGAAAAAAATAATAGAAAAAAGTAACGTAACTAGAAAAAAAAAAAAAAGAAAAAAGGAAAGAAAAGAAAAAAACTCACGGGTGAAAAATTATTCAATCATTCAATTCTTGTTCCGAGGATTCGTTTCGTTCACGGACGAGCTGCTGCTATCGCGTTGCTGAATCAGAAAATTAAAAATAGCCGTTCGATGTTCGAGGAGAACACGTACATACGCACGCACACGTACACATACACACGTACACCCACACACAAATACAGTTGGAGAGTGCAGAAACTTGACTTGTCACGATCGAACGACTGTAAATATTAACTTATTGTAACACGACGTAGAGGTAGAAAATTAAGCGCGTATATATTTCACGAAACGAAATTTTGTTCTGGTTGCGAGCGCCGTTGGAAGCTCGTCGATTCCGGAAGCACGCGATTGGCCAGCCTAAAATTTCACGTCTTTTCGAAATCGTAGGCGAAAAAAAAAAAAAAAAGGCTGATGTATCGCGAGAGCGATTATCGCTGAAATTTATGAATGAAAGGATAATGGTTTGAGTGTCGAGTTGAAACGAGAGCAAAAAAAAAAAAAAGAAAAAAAACGAGAGCGTGAAGAGAGAGAGAGAGAGAGAGAGAAAGAGAAAAGAAAAAATATCTGAAGCAGCGTAAATGAGAGAATACGAATGCAACACGAAATGCATTCGAAACGAATGAATCGAATGAACGAGAGAATGAGAAAGAGTGAGAGAAAGAGAGAGAGAGAGAGAGAGAGAGGGAGAGAATGTGAGGTACGAATGAGAGAGTGAAAACTAAACAAAATTTTACTACCAAGTGGACTAGAATCGCAACCGATGGGCATTATTAAGCGAAAATGAAATTTTCGGAGCGTTTTTTCGACGAAGAAAAGCGTCCAAAATTGTACCTATTTTCATTTTATAAATTATATATATATATATGTATATGTATATGTATATGTATATGTATAGATATACGACGACCTAAACGATCATTATTGTGAGATGTGTAATGAAATAAAGAGAGAGAGAGAGAGAGAGAGAAAGAGCGCGCGCGAACAAGAAATCGAAAGAACGAGAGAGAGAGAGAGAAAGAGAAAAAAAAAGCGGAAAGAAGTTGAAGAGGATGAAGAGGAAGAAAGAGGAAGAAAAAAAAAAAAATTATTGTATCTATATTCGGAGGTGATCGATGATGTATTCGAGTCGTGATTATTATTATTATTATTATATATTATGATTATTGTGTATAGTTAAGGCGAAAATGGAATTTTAGACGAAAAATTATCGAACTCGAAGTATATAGGGAGCGCGAATAGTGAGAGAGAAAGCGAGAGAAAGAGAGAGTATGAGAGAGTTGAGAGTTGAGAGTTGAGAGTTGAAAACGAAATTTTTTTTTTTTTTTTTTTTTTCGACGGTGATTGCACACTGTAATAATGTCGGCAAAAGCAAAAAAGTCCCCCTCCCCTCGAGCGAAAACGAGCAAAAAAATAAGAGAAAGAAAGAGAGAAAGAGAAAGAGAAAGAGAAAAAGAGAGAGAAAGAGAGAGAAAAAATCACGTCTCGGCCAAACGAAAGGAAAGGAAAGGAAAGGAAAGGAACGAGAAAGAGGAAAGAGGTAGAGAGCACATGCGTAAAAACGAAAAACATAAAAAGAAAAAAAATAAACTCACCAGAAAACATACAAGATACATTTCGATAAGCAAAAAACGCATATAGAACAATAGCAGGCAATAGTTTGGGTTCGCAGGAATGATTTTTTTTTCTTTTTTTTCCTTTTTTCTTTTTTTTTTTTTTTTTTTTTCTACTTCCGGTTCAAGACACAGCAAAAAAACATTTTTTGGTGAAAGAAAGAAAAGAAAAAAAAAAAAAAAAAAGAAAACGAACGACTCAATCCTCGTTTAATTTTTCACAACCACACTGCAAAAAAAATCGATGGAGAAAAATAGCCGATGATATCAACAAAAAAATATTATATATCTATATATAAAGATATACATATATGTATGTATGTACGCACGCATACGTACAACACCAGTGCAACAAAGAAAGAAAAAAAAAAAGTGATAAACAACAATAGGTGAACAAAATAAAGAGAAAAAAAAAAAAAAAACGCGAACGCGTACGCGATGTGCTTCCTCGTTCGTGACAATGTCGCCCTAAAAAGAAAAAGAAAAAAAAAAAAAAAAAAAAAGAAATTCTAAATTTTCCACTTCCGACGAAATCCCTACCCTCGTTCTCAAGGACCCTTACTCCCCCCCGGTTTTCATTTCATACCTCCTTTTTTTCTACTCCTCCGAGATCGATTACAAAATCGATGGAAACAGATCACAACGCACGATGAATGAATACGGACGAACCGATTCGAGGAAAGGGCGCATTGTCGCGTTCCAGGATGAGCAGAGGAGGAGAGGCGACAGAGGCAAAAATGAAAAAAAAAAAAAGAAAAAAAAAAGAAAAAAAAGAAGTAAACATAGCTCAGGCAGAGAGATAGAAGGGATTCGATAAAACACGTAGGACGAACGCGACACGAGAATCGCGGAAACGAGGCAGTATATATCTTCCCCGATCGCATATCCATCCCGATCGAACTCCGGTTTCCCCTCGCGATCGTAGGCGATTGTTATCGACTTTCGATGCTCTCAGCACCGCGAAAATGTCCCTCGGTCGACGAATTTCACGCGTTATTTTATTATTTCGCACGTATTATTCGCGTATATATATATATATATACA
>NW_025222129.1:1233843-1288264 GCF_014066325.1 Apis laboriosa
TTTTTTTTTTTTTTTTTTTTTTTTTTTTCTAACAAAATTACAATAGACGTAATAGAGCAATTCGAATTGCGGGAAAATTGTGGGAAAAAAAGAGCAAAAGAAAAAAAAAAGGGAAGGAAACGAGCGGATCCGTTGACCGGTGGGGCCGAATTTATAATTAATAGAGCCTTCTGTTTTCACCGCAGCATATCCATTTTCCTCGTGATAGCGTTCCTAATTGATTAATTCGCGACACCTTACACGCAAATCCCCCCTCCCCTCCCCTCCCCTCCCCCCCTCCTCCCAAATCCTCTCCAGCACGTCTCCATACCTAGAGCCATACTTTCCCCTCCCCACCCCACTCCTTGGAACCTGTATCCTCTTCCACCAACTGCACACCCCCTCACGTTTCCAACCCACAGCCACCACCTTAGTCCCTCCACTAGGAAACCGATTAACCAATGTGAGTGAATGTGTCAACACGTGCTACAAGGGAAATAAAGCGGATTTCAAAGAGGATACATAAAACGGCGGAAAAAAGTGCAAAAGTTGGGGAAAAAAAAAAAAAAAAAAAAAAATGAAAAAGAAAAAGAAAAAATCCAATAGGGAAAGCGTCGAGCAAACACACTACGACCCGGAGGAAGAAAAAAATCGATCGATCGGAAAAACGTACACACACACACATTCGTCGGACTGTGTAGGGACATTTTGCATCAATTGTGTAAACACGAGACAGAGGGAGAAAGTGTGCGTGTGTGTGAGAGAAAGAAAACATTTAAAAAAAAAAAAAACGTCGAGAGAGAGAATGCGCGTGTGGAAGAGCGAGAGCGAGAGGTAAGAAGAGAGACAAAAGAAAAAAAAAAAAAAGAAAAAAGCGCGAGCGAGAAGAATAAGACGACGGAAGCTAAAAAAGGATAAAAAGAAAAAAAAAAAAAAAACAAAATGTACGAACGAACAATTGATACTGTCTTCGTTTTTTAAGGTCGTTTCTCCGTTCGACACGCTACTATATGACTATTGACATTTGTCATTGGATTATTACCGACGACGATGAATTGTCATTATTATTACGAAACTATTGCTATTATTATTATTATTATTATTATTATTATTGTGACGAATGATTTATTATTATTATTATTATTATTAATTTTATTATTATTAATTATTAACATTTATTATTGACATTATTATCACGATTTATTATTGCGATGATGATTATTGCGATTATTACTATTGTCATTATTAAAATTATTATTATTATTATTATTATTATTATTATTATTAAAATTATTATTATTATTAATGATTATTACGATGATGATGATGATTATTATTATTACGTGGTACAATAAAAATTTAATAAGCATCCGATGTGCACGAGTCTCGTGACTATAACTACGTATCACAATTCTCTCTCCTTCCTTACACAGTACACGCTGTGCCAAGATATTATAAATTACATGATTATACGACACGATTTTTTTTTCTTCTTTTTTCGTTTCTTTTTTTTTTTTTTCTTTTTCCTTGTCTTATCTCTTCCGACTTTAACAGCATGCTGACCTCTCTTACGCGCGAAAATAACCATATCTGTAATAATAATATTCTCGGCTCCGTATCGTGCAAGAAAATAATTTATCTCGAAGATTCCTTTTTATCGTCATCGCGTACCGTTTCATCATTCACATGTGTATCTATCTACACAACATTTAAATATATATATATATACATTCGCGTATCGAGTCGCGTAGAGTAAGAACGCATGCACGGTAAACAATTTCAATTACGAAAAAATATCGTAAAATCGTAATTAAACAACGTGTTCGAGTTCTTCTTTCTCGTGCAAATAGCGCGCACGTGACGCGTGTAACGATATAACGAACGAATTGAAAATTGAAAATTTATAAAAGGAGAAGAGGGGAATCGATCGATCGCCGATTCGAAGAATATTAACCTCGATTTCATACCTCGATTTCATACACCTTCCTTTTTATCTTCGAAACAACAACAACAACAACAACACCAACCAACACTAACTGTTCCTTACTTTATCTACGAATAGTAACAATAATAACCCGTGCACACCGACACGATGAAAGCTAATCGAAAATAAAAAAAAAGAAATCGCGTTTACGTCATGCAAAAGGCATCGGCCGATTTTTTTATGCTAAATCCGAGTCTGAAATATGCCTCGTGTCACCGAGGTCATCGTTGAAGAGCAGTCGGCCGCCGGTGCCGTATACCGCTGCCGGCCTCAGCCAGTCAACGACGAATCGGTACGGGGAAAAGACGATGCTTCGCCTCGCCGTCCGTGCAAGAACGGTGTGCTCGGAAAACTTGGAAAAATGCGTGGATAAATCGGTGCAGAAACGCGAGTTATCCGCCTCGGCCACGATTCTTAACGCGAGCTCGAGGCGTGGGGCGCACGAGCCGCGTTTAAGATGTTTGATCGATCCCGGAACGCGGTCGAACGACACTGAAGGCCGCCGCCGCCGCGCCTTGTCAACGACGTCGACGACGACGACGACAACCGTGCCAACCACGACGCCAAGGAAAACGTGCCTCTACGACCTTCACGTGGAAAATCGAGGTGAGTGTTCCATTTTAAAAAAACGGAATATTTCCCCCGCCGTGGTTTTGTTCACCACGGATCGATCGCGCGGTTAATCCATCCGATAATCATCCATCCATCCAGGTAAAATAACCAACTTTTCCGGCTGGTTGTTACCGGTCCAGTATCAAGAGGCGATAGCCACGTCTCATCTGCACACGAGAAGGTTCGCTTCGTTGTTCGACGTCGGTCACATGTTGCAAACCAGAGTCTCCGGGAGAGACGCCACCCAATTTTTGGAATCTCTCACCACAAGCGATTTGAAAAATTTGGGCAACGGGTGCGCCGTACTCACCGTGTTCACGGACGAGAACGGTGGTATCCTGGACGATTTGATCGTTACGAAAGACGACGAGGATAAATATTTTCTCGTGTCAAACGCCGGAAGAAGAAAGGAAGATTCTCGATTGCTTCTTCAACAACAGGTAGATGATAAAGCGAGATTTGTATTCTTGATTGTCGATTGGAGAAGGAAAAAAAAAAAAAAAAAAAAAAAAGAATATCTTATCGTTAATCTTGATTCTTTTGTTCTTCTGTTTTTTTCTCAGGAGATATTTCTCACCCAAGGGAAATCGGTGAGCTTGGAATTTTTAGATCCGTTGAAGCAGAGTCTCGTGGCGTTACAGGGGCCCACAGCTGCGTCCGTTCTTCGATCCATCGTTGACGTCGATTTGAAGAATCTAAGATTCATGAACAGCGTGGAAACCGAGGTGTTGGGAAGTCGGATAAGGATAACACGTTGCGGGTACACGGGGGAGGATGGGTTCGAGATCTCGATACCGGTTCAAATAGCGCATACCTTGGTAAAAATGATTTTAAACACGCCTGACACGAAACTAGCCGGTCTGGGAGCTAGAGATAGTTTAAGGTGAGTTAGGTCAGTCGGTTTTTTTTATCCCTTTGTATTAGTTAATATTTACCTGTGTATTGAATCGTAGGCTGGAAGCCGGTCTTTGCCTCTACGGGCAAGATATCAACGAGAAAATAACACCGATCGAAGCTGGGCTTGGTTGGCTAATAGGTCAGTGAGATGTAAAAAATTATTTGTAATTCGATAATTAACGTTCGATCGAGCTCTTCTCGAGATAATCTCGTTTCATTCTTCGTTCCTCGCTACAGCTAAACGAAGAAAAGCGGAAGCAAATTTTCCAGGCGCGGCGAAGATACTTCTACAGATCGAGTCAGGGACTAAGAAGAGGCGGGTAGGGATAACGGTTGTGAATGGGCCACCAGTTAGAGCGGGAGCGTGTATATTAACGCCGGAAGGAGAACGCGTTGGCAACATCACTTCCGGTGGACCTAGTCCAACTCTCGGAAGTTACATCGCTATGGGATACGTACCACCAGAATTGGCCGAATACGGTAAAGGGGTTTTGGTCGAGGTCCGAGGAAAAACTTACAAAGCGAAAGTCACAAAAATGCCCTTTGTCAAGACGAATTATTACACTGGAAAATAAGCGATACGATGTATCTTCTTTCATGTATAAAACTCAATCGAACGTGGATGCGATTCCTCTCTTAAATATTCTCTTTTCACTTTCGATCCTTTCGATCGAAAGAGCTCATCGATGAACTTTTTTTATTCGGAATGAAAGGAAAAAAAGATTATTTAAGGAAATATATTCGTAAAGAATAATTGTATTCGTATAAATCCTGTAATGAAATTGTAATTGAAAAATAAGAACGTTACAGAATAACGAATACGATTATTCGCGTAAGTGAAATTATAATTATCAAAATAAAAGAATTTAAACTTATTACACGAGACGAGGAGAAATGCTTATTCTCGTACTACAGAGCCCTCTGTGAATACGAGTACGAATTAAATTCCACGTCGATAAAGAAGCAAATTTACCGACTTGAAGAAAAATCTGTACATACTACGTATGATATAGAAGAGTTCTACTAATAAAATTTACCTTTTACGATAAATTTAAAATAAATAGTTTAATACTAAATATAGAATATTGTAATTTATACTAGAAAAGTCAACAAGTAATAAATATTTCTATGAATAGATATTTATTTATTTATTTGTACAAATAACATTTGGATATTAGAACAATAACATTGCAGCCAATTAGCTCATATTATTTATTATATAATTTATAATTGAATTACAGAATCTATCAGTAATACGATTATAAATTAGATATACAAATAATGATGATTGCCCAGGTCTCACCGCGTGGAGGGAGGCTGCGAAAAGAGACCCACCCTATCCACGATCCCATCCACCCTCCTTTAACGTATTTTAAAAATTTATTTAACATTAATAACAATTCTTTCTTTTGATGTATGCTTGCAAAGCGTTCAATCTGTGATCGTTGTGCAAAACGGACAGCAAAAGAATTCTGAAGAAAAACCGACGCGACAAACTAAATCTGAAAATAAAGACAAATTATATTTTGATCCAATTGTATAAACTCTATATAAAACATATCACAAATTAATTTGTACATGTATCAATATTTTATATCTTTACTGCCACGTGAAGATGTAAAATATTGATTCAAGTACAAAATATAAAACAAACAAAAAAAAAAAAGTGAAATATGTCTCACATATAGTTATACATATTTAACGATTTAAATACCAACACCATCACAATTACTATTACTACTATTAATTGTGCATGCATTTAATAATATATTTTACTTTAACCAGAAATAATCGAAAAAAGAAAAAACAATTACTTAAAGCTACTTACGTCCTAAAATTTTTACTTAAGAATAATCTTACCAATTCTTAAATTTAATTAAATTTAAAACTATCCAACTTATAACTTGAACTTAGCCTGCCTGATCTAAGAATCTAGCCTACCTAAATATATATTTAAAAATGTTTAATATTTGGGGAACTAAGAGAGAAGTTTCTATAAAATTTGAAACTACCTTATAACTATATATTTAATATAACCTGCCTGATCTAAGAATCTAAAGCCTACCTAAATATATATCTAAAAATGTTTAATATTTAGAAAAATAGGAGCATAGGATACACTTCCCTATCTAATAGAAATTTAAGAGGTACTACTAGTCTATATAAAAATATTAAGATTTTTGTAGAAAGCCTACTTATATAAAAAACCTCAATATAGATTTCAAGCAAAGGAAAAGGAAAAGAAAAGGGAAGGAAAAGGATATTATGTGAAGCCTTCTTCTTCTTGATATTTCCACATTGATTCCTCCATGCTTTCTGAAACAAATAAACTAGAAAAAAATTAATCAAGATTCAATGAAATATTTATTATTAATTGGTGATACAAATATTATCCCTATCTACATAGAAAGTAAATTTTATCTTAATTCCTATCTAATGAAAAGTTAATGATAGTATGGATCTATTATAGAAAAAATTAAAGATCTATATGAGAATCTTATCTATACAAAGATCTCAATATAATCAAGGAAAGGGAAAGGGATATTATTACCCTATCTAAAATATATCGATGAATTACATAATGAACCTAGAAACAAAATTGTGTTCCCTACTTAAAAATTTAAAGATCTGAAGCCTACCTATTGAAAAAATTTGAATATAATCAAAAAAAAGGAAAGGGAAAAGGAAATAAATATAAATATTTAATAAAAAAATACAAAATATGAATCTTCTTCTACCGATGTTTAATTTCCAATTGGTTCCACGATTGTTCCTAAAACAAATTAAACTATAGAAATATTAATAAAATTTTGTAATTATTATTTCTCAATTATAGATGGATTCAAATACCATTTCCTTGGTCTTTTTCATATATTTACTTCATATATTTTTATTAAATCTTTGGTATACTTGAGATGTACTCATTGCTCCTAAATTAATTTATCTGAAACAAACTTACTTATTTGATTAGTAAAAAAAAAAAAAAGCTGAAAGAAAAATATTTTATTATAGTAAAGTATATGCATTAACAAAATTTTGCATTTAACAAAAATTTTACTTATTTAATGGAATTAAATTATTATTGCCAGAATTAAAAAAAAAATTTATTCATATTTTGTAAATCAATTTTGAATTTTGAAAAAAAGAATTTGAATACCAAGATGAAATTATATTTATTTATTTTCTTAATCGATTTATTTTCTTAATTTTAACAAAATTATATATTTTTAACAAAAATTTTACGAGAAAGTAAAATTTTTATTAAAAATGAATAATAACGAATGAATTATAATTACAAATCAAATTTGAACATTTATAAAATTTTCTTGTTAAAATGATCAATTTTTTGCATTTTAAAAGATCTGATTGTTACTAATAAAAAGAAATAAAACAGTATTTTCTATAACAAATGTAATGAACTGAGGGACGCTGAAAAAGAAATGCCTAAATAGTAGCCAGAAGGGCCACTAAAAAACAAATATTTTCCACTCAATGAACCCGAGCAAACCGTGAGTGGAATATCAATCTTTTACGCAACACTAATAAACTACCATATTTATATAGAAATAAAAAATTTGCAAGATCAATCGCGATGAGTGCTTTAACATATTTGCAATATTAGTTAAATTATAAGTGACAAAAAAAAATAAAAAAAAAAATTAAAAAATTCGCGGAAGCATATTATATACGCAACACTAATAAATACTATTATTACTCTATGCACTCAAATTTTAATACACGCAACACTAATAACGAGATATCCAATGCAGTCTCTTCTTAATGACTGCTGTCGGTGTACAGTCACCCATGTAGCATTTTTAGCCACACCAGGTGATTCAGAAGTTTCCACAATCCTCGTGGAAGGTTGGGCATTCAATATATTCGCAACGCTACTTTAGCAAACGCGATTATTTTTTTAACGCAACACTACTTTAACAAACGCGATTATTTTCAAACGCAACGCTAATTGAAAAATAATACAAACAAACAAAAGAAATTATAACAATTTATATTTAATAAAAAACGCGAATATAAACGCGAATCTTATAATTCGTAATCACTAATTCAATAAATACAAACGCGATTTTTTTTATTTTAACGCAACACTAATTCAACCCGTGATTAATATTTCGCAACACTAATGCAACCCGTAATTAATTTTTCGCAACACTAATGCAAACACGATTCTCTCTTTTTGACGCAACACTACTAAATTCAACCCGTGTTTAATCAATCGCAACTCTAATAAAAAATCGCGATGCCCATGAAGACTGGATCCGTTGGGCCGGCATGCAATCGGCCGGACAACACAATGACAAATACTACGGTATTACTAAAACGAGACACAGTGACAATATAGTAACAATGACTTCCCATTCTTTGGACCCGAACAACAAGATCCAAAAGATGAGAAGCCATTCGTTGCAGCCCTCTTCGCGACAGTTTGTCGGGCCTCTTCGGTCTTCCTCCTTCGGGCACAATGCCCGCTGAAACTTAAAACTAGGCTCGAGATTTTTGCCGATTCCTAGATCAAAAAAAAAAAAAGGGAAAAAAAAAAGACTATCAAATCACAGATGCTAAATGCATGTGTACAATCAACGATAGTTGCCCGCACACCCGCACGTAATCTCGAGCTTAACGTTCGTTTCGTAACAAATTCGCGAACCACGACCACGAGAAATTCGAAGACTCGACGGGCAAAAAGGCAGGAACAAGTGAACTCTCCACTAGCGCCACAGCCTCACCGCGTCGACTCTTCAAATTATATTTCCTGAAACAGGTTGCCACGCGAAAAACGCGCCTACCCGATCTGAGACTGTGACAACCTGCCCGGCCCTACCTACTTAAAAAATTAACCAAGCATACCAGAAGCATACTACCTATCCTACCTAACCCTATATTTAAAAAAATGGCAAAACAGGCACACCAACACGCTCTCTCCACGGTTCTCACACATTACACCCGGGCGCAAAAAGCCTACACTAGGGAAAGCGTCCCGGGACGCCTCCGACACCCGAGTTTGGCATACTTCTTTCACACTCTAACTTTACGTACCATTTTCCTGAAATCGACTGACGATGGCTAGTGACCATTGCGTAAATCGCGATACGAATACGTTTGTAGATTTTAATTATAGATATTCGTCAATGAAAAGATATGTCTTTTAAAACGATTAAATTAGTAAAATTAGTAATTTGATTGTTTATTTATTTAATTGATCGATACTTTAGAAAATTTGATATCGTTTAGTTTAAAAGTAAGAATAGTAATATTGTATAAATCGTTGATTGTCTCATTTGTAATGAGATTAATAAGTATATTTTAAATATACTGTATGGAATACGACGCAATTCCACAGCCTAGCCACACACACACAATGTGGAAAATACATCGCGCACGATACACTAACGCATCGTCAGTTGCTAAAAAGAATTTTTTAAACTTATGGACTAGGATCATCATGCCAATCGCCTCTCTCCCACCCAAGTAGCACCTGGGCACGTGAGTGAGATCCTGGCAATTGACACGGAAAGGGTTAAATCTGAAAATCCTGAGCTAAAAAAGGCATTAATATATTTTTATCTAAACGGACTGATGTTCTTTTATTCAACGTGTACTCATTTTATCTTACTTTAATTTGATAAATTTATTTTATAAATTTAATAAACTATTATTAATTTTAAAAAGAAAAAATATATAAGCAATGAACGAAAAATTTATTTAAAGTTAAATTAATTTTAATTAAATTTATTTAAAATTTATTTAATTGACTCGAAATGGAATTATATTAATACAAATAATTCTCAGGCGATCTCTTCATCAAAGCATATTTTCGAAAATGCAAAAAAAATTCAAGATTTATTGCTCTGATTCAGAAATCTACCTGTCGCGAAATGTTTTCTTGCACATATTTTATATATTTTTACGGAGAAAATAAACATAGAAAATTTTTATATTTCAAATCATATTTAAGTTAATAATAAAAAATTAAAGATAAAAAATTAAATACAAAATTTAATATTGTTTATTATCATACTAATAATAGTATATATATAATATAATAATATAATATAATAATAATAATATAATAATTCAAATTTTTACTGTAACGAAGTTGGAGAATATTCAACTTCTTCACTATATTTATTCAATTAAAATTTTGATTTTTTATTTAATTCTTTCAAATGGTAAATATATTATTTTAAATTACTCATTTAAATTACTCATTTAAATTACTCAGATCTCAGATTGATTTTCAATTTATTGTGTTGAAATAATTAATCAATAATTAATCAAAATTAATGTCATTTTATTAAAAACACGATGTGCAAGAAAACCTATCCTGATCTAATAAATAAAAAAGAGAAATGTTACTATTCACAAGTATAATAAATACCCGTGGTCACTGTGCTCGTGCAAAATTCTACGTATACAACCAGTCATCCGTGTCGATTTGGATCTTTCATCCTACGACATGATTGAATGACCGGAGGAATATAAATGCATGCAACTCACCGTTCGATGCGAAGTATGAAATTGTCGCTCTGATTGAAAAGAAATTAGGACAATTTCAGAGAAGAATCTGTAATAAAGGACAAATTTAAAATTTTAATTCTTTACTTCTTTATTAATAATATTGAAATAAATTATACAAAATTATGCAAAGACAATTACCTCTTCGCGTGATGGATGATCGCCTTATACTGTTGAAAGAAGCACTGATTCTATCCTGTACCGAAAGCGAATATTTAAAAAAAATAAAATAAAATAAAAGACTATTGACACGATCGTGTAAGTACAATCGGCGATCAAGCACTGACTCGAACTTCGCGAATATCTATTATGATTAAATTTACTTAGAGCTATTGTGCTCTATAGAAATACTTAAAAAACTACGCAACAAACACTGATTTTAATAATCGCATTGCGCGCGATTACAAAAAGTTTAATTGGTTATCAGCATCTGTAACAAAAATGAAATATTATGTTAAATCTTTTATATTAAAAATGTATTCCTTAAATTATTTAAAAATTTTAAAAAATGGAATTATGGATTATAAATTTTAGAAATTTAATAGGAATAAAAATTGGAACTAAAAAAAATAAATTGTAGAAAAATATACAAAAACAATTACCTCTTCGCGTGATGGATGATCGCCTTATACTGTTGAGAGGAGCACTGATTCTATCCTGTACCGAAAGCGAATATTTAAAAAAATAAAATAAAATAAAAGATTACTGACACGACCGTGTAAGTACAATCGGCGAACAAGCACTGATTCGAACTTCGCGAATATCTATTATGATTAAATTTACTTAGAGCTATTGTGCTCTATAGAAATATTTAAAAAACTACGCAACAAACACTGATTTTAATAATCGCATTGCGCGCGATCACAAAAAGTTTAATTGGTTATCAGCATCTGTAACAAAAATGAAATATTATGTTAAATCTTTTATATTAAAAATGTATTCCTTAAATTATTTAAAAATTTTAAAAAATGGAATGGATTATAAATTTTAGAAATTTAATAGGAATAAAAATTGGAACTAAAAAAAATAAATTGTAGAAAAATATACAAAAACAATTACCTCTTCGCGTGATGGATGATCGCCTTATACTGTTGAGAGAAGCACTGATTCTATCCTGTACCGAAAGCGAATATTTAAAAAAATAAAATAAAATAAAAGACTACTGACACGACCGTATAAGTACAATCGGCGAACAAGCACTGACTCGAACTTCGCGAATATTTATTACGATAAATTTACTTAGAGCTATTGTGCTCTATAGAAATATTTAAAAAACTACGCAACAAACACTGACGCTAATGACCGCATTGCACGCGGTCAACAATTTTCTGAAAATAAAATATATTAGTAGGAAGGAATGGTATAGAAAAAGAAGAAAAATATGGAAATATTCTGCTTCTTTTTCATATCTAACGTTTGCTGAAGAAAATACTGCTAAATTTTTAAATTATTATTTATTATATTGGATGATGAATGTTATTGAAATTTAGATTATATTGTTGTAATTGTATATTTTTAAAAGAACTTCTTCGTGTATTATAAATATTCGAAAATGATTCGAGGCATATCAAAATTCAAAACAAAACATTTCTAAACACTACGCTACAAAGACTCATTGCGCCGTAAATTTGTATTATCATTCAAGGAAAGAAGAAAGAATATAAACAAAGGCCAAATTTTAGTCGCCATTATTACTTTTAGAAAGAAATTTTCGATTAATTTTATCAATTTTGTCAATTTGAAACGAAAAAATAATTATATTATATTCAAAATAGAAATATAATTTCTTTAACCTTTTTTCAATTTCATCTTGATATTGTCAAAAAAATATTTAATATATTTATAATATTAATGTATATAATATAATATTATATATATTAACTATGAATTATTTGTTAAATATATGTATATCAATTATATATTATTATCATAGTTTAATAAAAAAAACAATTGTATATTACGTATATTTTACAAATTGTTGAACGTTACCATGTTTCCAAAGCGCGGGATTAACTATTTGAAATGATTAAAAAACCATCATGGCGTCCATATTCTAAATTGGCGTTTTATTTCTTCGAAATCATACATATTTGCGTTCAATTTATAATCTGTACAGAAAAAGACCGAAAATTTAATTTAATTATAAAAACTAAAGCCAATTAAAATAAAGAAAAACAATAAAAACAATAAATTTTATTACAAAAGTTTGAAAATATAATCGGATAATCAGATAACCGATTAACAAGAAAAGACAGAAAAGTTCGAAATTATTTTAATTTTCTATTATAAAAATATTTAATAAATTATTAAATAAAAAATAACTAATGAAATAAAGATAATAATAATATATAAATACCTCAAAAAAGTAGCAATGGAAATATTACAAAATTAACGAACACAACAACACTGATCGAAAATTTATATGTTATTCCCACGACGTTCGACACTACAATGACTCATTGCGCCGTAAATTTGGCGCGACACGGTTCCCCCTCTTTCCATCTGCGCAGTAAACCAAAATCTCTACGCCGCGTCGTAGAAATTTTCTATATTAATAAATTATGAAAATGATAAATCAGATATTTAATAAAATTTTTTTGTTATATTAATTAATTATTAATTAAATATAGAAAATTAAATAATGTTTTTCAATATATAATATATAATATATAATATATTTTAATTAAACAAAATATAACTTTAATTAACCGGAAACTTGATTAACCGGAAACTAATTAACGATTATCAAAGAATCAATCAATTATCGATTATATCGAATTATCGATTATATATTTTTTTTTATAGATTATATATATGAAAGAGAAGCATATTATATACACTATTATATATATTTCAATACATATTATGTATATTTTTATCACATAATATATTACATATTATGTATATTTTTTAATATAATTTAATATACAAAATATAACTTCAATTAATTAGAAAATCGATTAACAATTACTTATAATTTCAGTTAATCGAATTATCGATTATATAAGTTCTTTTTTTTTTTTTTAGAAATAAAAGAAATATTAGATGCGAATGATTTAATAAAACACATATAAGTGCAAAAATAATAAAATAAAAATACATACATATTAAAAATTCTTATAAGAAGAACATTTTTAATATAAAGAATTTAAAAAAAAAACTTGTTTTTAATACATAAATTATGTAATGCTATTTTGGTTAATTTTTATTTATATGAATTTGCCTATTTTTTCATTAAATCAATCATTAAATGAAGATTCTATTATACAATAATTATTTAAGTTATTTAGAAAGAAATGTTTTATCCATATCCATATTTCGAATTTCGTGAAAATGAATCTCATAGAGGCGCTGAATCTGGTGCAAATGCATTGAAAGCTTTAGGTATATGTTAACGTTTCTAATAAAACATTATATTGTACAAAATATTATCTTTCTTACATAATAATGGGTATTATAAATGATAAACCAAATGTCAGTGCAGAATCAAAAAATGTGCAAAAATCTGATAAACCATTGAAACCTTGTTGTGCTTGTCCTGAAACGAAAAAAGCAAGAGATGATTGGTATGTTTATACTTTAAATATTTAATAAACAATATTAAACAATAACAATATTTTTGCTTAAAAAATATCTTTAATTCATAAATTTTTAAAATTACGAATAAAATAATTTAATGAAATCTATTATATTAAATTAATTTGCTCTTATCTACGAATTAATACATAACCTTATCTCAAAATATATATTCTATTACAAATATTTTCAAATAAAGTTTTAATTTTTTTTTCAGTATTATTACTAAAGGTGAAGAAAACTGCAGGGATTTAATAGAAGCACATAAAACTTGTATGCGATCACTAGGATTTAACATATAAATAAATATATAAATATTTATTACTGTAGATGATGTAACAAATTCTCAGGTTATATTTTGTTTGTAGAAACAAACTTTGTATTTGAATAAATAATATTTAATTTATATGAATGATATAATATTTTTTTTAACAATGATAATATTAAATATTTAATTTAGAAAAAAATAAATTATTTTGTTTGTATCAAATGTATTTTTTATTTAAATTTCCCTACCTTCACACATATAAGTTTTTATATTGAGATGAAAAAAATATTTTGTTTTTTAAATGGTATAAAACAATCACACATAAATTGGGAATTCTAACACAAAGCATATATTTTAATTTGACATGTGAATAATTTGAAGTTTTTTTACACTTGCTTAACAATTCCATAATTTGCTTTGCCTGAACATTCCAAAATGTTGAACATATTCTTAATTAATATATGATGAATTTAATGCAAGTAATAATTGTCATTTTCTTGTCAATCATATTTTATATGATCTTAATAAATAGAAAGACAAATATTTATCCAATTAGTGCCCTTTATATGTAACATTCATTCATGTAAAAATAATAAAACATAATAATAATTTTTAATAATATTTTCCACAATAACAAATATCAAACTTCTTAATGATTTTCAATATTTTTTCCAACTATAATAAATAGAAATTGTGTATATTGATATAATTTACAGTAAATATAATAAATATCATAATAATAATAATAATAATAATAATAACAATAATATTAATGATTATAATTATAAGAATAAAAATAATATAACTTTTAATTATGTTATATAAATAACAAGGTAATGGACTGTCTGATCTTTTTCTCTCTCAACATTGTGTTTAACTTACATGTTAAGGTATGGATAAGTCTTAAAGTAATCCAATAATTAAATACATTATTCATAAATAGTATGAAAGTAGTTGTACTTTATGTATGAGTGAATGAAGTGTAATATAACGAAGAATGTGTGCACATATGTGTATATGTATATAGATAAATGTATATATAATATATGGAAATATGTTGTTTATTCTTGTAGACACCCCAAAAACTATGTAAAAACAACGATAATAAGAATTTATTTGAGAATAATTTTTTTAGAACGATTTATAAAATTCATCATATATAACGCGAATTGTGATATATCGTTATTATTGATACTTATACTGACTAAAAATTGACAATATTGTGACAACAATGTTTATTAAAAATGTAAAATACAAATGAAAGAAATTAAAACACGGACAATGCTTTTTTTAATGATCATATGGAATGTCTTCAAAAATATTAAGAATCGGTGATTAGCATTAAATTGTTAACAGCATCACAGCTACGAAAGAGTCTCATTTTTCAAGCTCTGCCATGGCTTTTTTCGCTGATGCAACCGATCGGCATAAGTCGATTGATCAATTAAAAATTAGCACAACCTGTTCGGTGCGACGAAAATTGAGCAGAACATTATTTAGACCAAAAAATTTCAATCGATTTTATCTTTGAACATACATCCTGATTATAATTTTCTTTCTCAAGCACACATCAAAGTACAATATTTTTAATGCTGATAAAAAAAAATTAATTTTCGCGATATATAGATTTTTTTTTTAAAAATTGTAAATTTATAAGTTCATCAATTTTAACTCCAAAATTCTGAACCGCGACGCAGGCTTAAATATACGTGATTTGAGAAACCGACATACGACGGAGAAAATATGCAAGAATATATTGTTAAATAATATTTTTGCAACTACTATGGTGGAGCAAATCCCCTATTAATAAAACCTAGAATATTGCGGTCATGTAACTTTAAGGATGCCGGACAAAATTGGTTTCAGGCAGTCTATCGTCTTTCCAAAAGATTTAACTTCTTTTCGAGCCAGTAAGTCTCACCTATCTTGTGGTACACGAATTAAACGTAACACTTTGCTTTCCTGAAATTATAGAAATATAAAGATGTAATTAAATAAAATATAGATATATAAAATAAAGATACATAAAATAAATGAAAATATGAACAATAAATAAATTTTAGAAAAATTTTAAATAAGAGAAATTACATGATATTCTAAGTCAGTTTCCATGATACCGGTAACAGCAACAACTTGATACTGTCTTGCTTTCATCGCTGCAATCGATTTTCGCACCAAACGCATTGCACCGAGTGCACTACTTGTATTGTTAAATTGTGCCATTTGTGCTGGGCTATGGCTTGGATCGAGTACTAACATTGTTATTGAACCATCTCTTAATTGTTCTACTCCTATTATTGTTCTACTATGACCTGAATGAGAATAATATTTAATTTCTTTCCTTATTTTATTTTTTTTTTCATGTTTTTAATTCTTTTTTTTTTCACATAAGTATTTACCTTGATGCTGTAAATAAAGAGGTGGTTTAAAATCATCACAACGTTGGAAGTATTGTAAAACCCAATTAAACATTTCAGGATGTCCACCATCAGAATTAGTTGGTGTATAAAAATCTATTAACTGACATCTAAAATGAAAATATTATATATAATGTGATTCTGATAGAGAAATATGAATGAAAATTGAAAAACATACTTTATTCTCAAACTAGATAATAATATGACTACTTCTGTAGGACCAATCCATTTTCTAGTATTCACCAATTTTCCTCCCAATTGTTCTGCTCCTTGGGTATCAAAACCTTGAGCCCAAGCCCACTCTATCATTTTCTGAAGTCTAGAGATCGACGGTATTGAACTTCGTAATGGATTCTTGGTAGAATTACCACTATCCAAACCAGAATTCCATGCTTTATAAACTAACTCATTATACCCTGTATGTTGTAAAAGTGATGAAATTAACATTTGTAAATTTCTGTAACCACATCCCCATCCTTTATCTCCATAAGTGGTAGCATAATGATCTACAGTAGAACACATCCAGGTGCTTAATACATTACTACATGCTTGACTGACAGCTCGTATTTTGGGAACTAATCCTATAAAAAATATATATATATATATATATATTGATATTAGTAATAAGAAATATTCTTAATATTATGAAAGAATATTTTTTAAAAAAAAAATTATTACCGCGTGTACAGGAGCTGCCATCATCGATACCGCTGCTTTCAGCTACTCTGAGTTCAGTTTGTCTTTCGTAATAATCAGCAATTGTCATTTCTCCTGAATATACAGCCCGCTGCATATTGGTAACACTTTGTTCCCTAAAATTTCCTTGATTGTCCATCCCATATTGAGCTCTTAACAATTCAAATTCACGTTGTTCGCGTAATTTTCTGAGCTCCTTTTCAAGTCTTTCCATATCTTTTGCTAACATTCTATCAGTAGATAAATCTGGAGTTATAGGGGATGGAGTGCACTTTTTACTGAAATGTTCTTCAATATGTGCAGTCAATTCATCATTGCTTTTAAACGAGGTACTAAAGCAAACTGGACATACAGGTGTATCACTACCAATAGTCGCTTGAGCCGTTTGGGAAGCTGCACCATTTGCAGGACTGTAGAAGAATAAAACATATAATATAATTAATAATAATTCAAATATGATACATAATTTTATGTATTTATAATTAATATAATATAAATTTTACCTTAAAATATCTTTATGCTCTATATTAACGTGTAATTCAAGATCAGAAGAATTTGGAAAAGACGTGATGCATAAAGGGCAGTTAAAGACACCATCACGAGATGGTGGAGATTCAGGTGGAAAGGACGGCGAAGTAAGATCAAAATGTTGTCTGTTGATATGCTCTTCTAGCCTTGATGGATTATCAGAACTGTAGGGACACATAGGACATTCTTGAACTGGAAGTTTTGGTGAAGCATGAGAACGCAGTTGTAAATTTAGGCCTGAACGCAGTGGAGATCCATGTCCAGCTGCACCTTCTATAACTGAAAAATTATGTTTATTATGATCATTCTACTTCATAGAAATTTTAATTCATAATCATTGATGTTTTTTCATCAAATTATTCTAATACCATTATTAACATTTCCAATGTTATTGTTGTTGTTATTATTATTCATATTAGAACTAGAAATTTGTGGCTCTGATTTTAATATCTCTTGCTGCTGCTTAGCACGAGGACTAAACGAACTACTCCAACCATTTTGAAGAAGTGGAGGACTTGGAGACATGGTTGGAGAAGGACATGGACCACGACATTCGTCATGTCTTCTATCATCCACTAATGAATCATCATCAATAAATGCCATCATATCACTCTCTGGAGTACTATAAAACAATTGTTATCTTACATTAATATTTAAAACATATATATATGTAAACATAAATAAATAAATAAATAAAAATATTGAATACTTTTCACTATCAATGTGCATCAATTCATATTCTATTTCCTTTTTATAATCTTTTATCATGTTTTATATAATTAATTCAAATCTATAGAAATTTACATAATAATTATACACTATATAATAATTGCTATAATAATAATTGCTAGAAAAACAAAGTTATAAATATCAAAATAAACATAAGTATCCAAATGCATATAAATGCAAATATCAGAAATAAATATATTTAGTTGCGACTTATTGCATTTTATTTTTTATTTATTCAATGAATTTTCTGTATATTCAAAAAATCTTTCAAGAAGTACTCTGCATGCAAATAATTTCGTTACAAGAATCACAAACTTCGTATATTAGCGACATCTAAGGCCCATCTTTACCGCCATTTTTCTTGCAATCGGACTAATTTAAACAATTTACGACATATCGAAAGAAAATTTGTGAAAGATAATAAAAAAAAATATATAAAATATAATTGCTATAAATATACCTAGGTGTTAAATAATCGAGATGAGCACTATTAACATGTGTCAACATCTCTGTTGGTGAAATTTCGCCTAAATCGCAAAAGGGGCAATTTGCAGCTCCTTGAAGATGATAGAAAACCATATGAGATCTCATCTCTTCATCGTTGAAACCTTCTAGACCGCAAATTTCGCACGTGTAATTCATTTCCGGAGGTTTACTGGCCGCCATTTTTAACACATTCAATCAACACTTATTGACCTATGGTAAAAATAAAAATAAAAATTATTATTAATTAAATTCTATCAAATCATTTGTGCAAGATTATTTAAATATTCAATGTACTCCGTTTACGAGTGTTAACATACAGTAACTTGGATATTAAATAAATGCATCGAATTACAAATCAATTTTTAAACAAATGCAAATAACATTATTATATTAATCTAAAAGAAGATTACATTTCCATTTAAAAATTACTCTATATTTTCTCTTCGACGAAACAAATAACAAAAATATCGGTTTAAACGAAATAAATTGCGACAGTGCATCAAAACTGCATCGTCGTGTATTTTCCTCGGAGAATCGATAATTGAATTCAGGGTCGCGTACAAGTGTCCGCGATTGTATCGTGGTTACCCGTTAGCTTTCTCGCGAATTGCATATCGCAAACGCGTGATTGTCGACCGTACCATACAAAAACACCGTAACACGAGTAAAATATATTACGACTCGTTTCCGTTGCATTGTGTTGGCTGATTTATGACCAAAAAACCCACATAACTCATCCGTGATACGACGATTTCCTCGAATGGAAGACATCCCAATACGATGGGATTCGTTTGTTGAATCGTGATTTCCTCATGTAGGAGGAAATGCAAACGCGACCTCTCACCTCCGCTTCCCTTTATCACCTGTATCACCTCTCGCTACTGTGGCCGCGTGTGGCCAATCAATGTATTTCCATAGCCGGCGAGAATTTCATACTTCTATTCATCGAACGGAAATAAAAATTTCGATCGTAGAATCAACGACGACGATGGCGATGTCAACGATCACGAACGCAACGACGAACGACGAAGAATCAAAAGTCGAAGAAAGGCGCACTTTTCGTGTCATTTTTTTCATAACGAGAAGACTTTTGCGTTATCTTTTCGTTCGCTCACTCTCGATAAAACTAGGCCAAATAATGAATTAGTAGAAGAAAGGAGTACACGTTTGGTTGCTGGGTTGCTGGGTTGACCCATTTTAAATTCGCTGTATCCTTACACTCGCGCTTTCAACTTTTCCGTAACATCCAATACATCCGTGACACTCACCAAATTAATAAAACTTAGTTTACACAGTTCGCTTTTTTTTTTCTTTTTTTTTCTTCCAACTACTTTTTCACGACGTAACGCACACAGCAAGGCGTCCGTGCAGGCCAGAGTGCCTAACACGGCGCCTCGTTTGCCTCCATATGACAGCGCCAATACACCCCGACACTTTCACGGAAAGAGAGTTTCTCGTTTCGCCACCCCACCGTGTGTCAATCCTCCACCACTGGTCTCTCTCGAGGGTTGCGATTCATAGGCAGACCTTGCCGAAGGCGCCACCCTCGCCACGTTGTGCGCGGTCGGTAAAGACTTTCGAGAAATCTCTTTTATTTTTTCTCTCGTTAATTTTTCACGCTCAATCCGCTTCGTTTCCAATCCTTCGATCGAAAAAATTAATACTTTACGCGATTATTTTTACGATTAATTCGTTCGATCTCGATAGAATGTTTCGTTCGATATATCATCGTTTCGTTTCACGGTGAAGTTTGCTTAGATCTCGATGGTGAAACGATGGAGAATTTCATTGCGCGTGTGCAGCGAGGCGAATTTTCACGAGAAAAAACAGTGCATATATCAGGTTACAACGACAATGGGCTCAATGGAGGGCACCTTCAGATCGTAAACTCAAAGATATTCGAATCTTATTTATGATACCGGATGAAATACGTTTCCGGATGTTTCGAACCGCTATACTCAACTTTGCAAATAACGTTACCGAAGATTTATGCGGGGAATAACGGCGATCGTTCAAATTAAATAAGAGAGGCCATTTTAGAAAATCTTATTCTATCTAATTATCGTAAAAATCTTACTATTTCCTTGACCTTTCAGAGACAATTTCCTTACGCATGAGTTCGAAGAAATTCTCTATCATCGAATTTTTCGAACCGCGTTTATTACGCGTCTCGGTTCAATTTCTCTCTCTTGTATACCTATTGTCTTTCCGCGATGAAGTTTTCCATAATGACAAACCGGCAAACTAGCGAGACGGTCGACGCTATGCATTATCCAAATCGAAAAGAATAACGATTAACCCGACAAATTCGTTCCATGAATAAGCACAGGAATACGTATATATAACCTTTGACAAGATAGACAGATAAGATAGACAGATTTTTTCCAACTTCAAAAATTTCGTGCGAAACAGAGAGAGAAAGAGAGGGATAAATAGATAAGTAGATAAGATAAATAGATAAATAAGATAACCAGATAAGATAACCAGATGAAATAAACAGATGAACATATTGGATAGACAGATAACTTTCTTCCAACCAATTTCGAAAGTTTCGTGCGAAACAGAGAGAGACAGATAAATAGATAAGATAGACAAATAAGATAAATAGATATAAATGTTAATATAATAGTTATGGTTAATCGATCGATAATCGTTTTATATATGTGGCAACGGGAAAGAAAGAATTTCAAGGAAGAAAATCGAAAACTCTTAACTTTATTACGCAGGTGGAATATATGGGCCTCGCGTTGCTTGTAGCACAATGTGATCGAAAGAAGGGGAGAGGGGAGGGGATAGACATTGCGAATTCCGATCATGATTAAGACATTCCTCTGGCGCTGTCGCATAACGCGCGACAAATTTACGCGAGAAACTCGATTTCTCACGATCAGCGTACGCGTACCAAGAGATATTTGTCGAGTCCTCGTTGGTCCTCGATTTCTGCCGTCTTCTCGACGCTTAGTTCATTGACATGCAGCCGACGATTGACGGAGGATACAATGTTCACAGAACTATTTGGTCTTTCCCCTTGGTCGCGCGCGCTCGCCCTCTCCCTCCTTTTCCTTTCGCTCGTTCGAAGGGTGCGTGAGTCAAATACTTGAAACGTGCATGCACAGAAAGTAAATCGCCGGCAAATTTATTTCACCAACCTCGGGACACCTCGACGAGTTTTCACGACGGCCAATTCGAGCGGAGGAGTATCGTCACGCAACAAATTTGAAAAATTCCTCTTCGTTATATCGTATCTTATACGTAAGTAGAAAACATCTCCGGGACAGAGTCCTATCGCTATGGAAAATTTAAAATTTATATGGTCTCGTCAATAGATGCACGAGATACCGTCCAATTAAACGAGTGCTCGCCACTTGGATAATTAATAACCATTGTGACTAATAACCATTGAGCGAGTTAAGTAGAGCCGAGCGAAGTCCGAGCAAAAACGTGTTTCTGGCACGATCTTTCATCGATGGAAAACGATGGAACGTCGAAGGTAGGCTCTTGTGAAACGTTCGACTGACTGAGAGGCACTGAAAAGAAAATAATAACCAGAGCCATAGGATACGTATATATCATCTGCAATTATCGAACAGAATTTAATTGTTACTGTATTATTAATCGCATCGTTGCCCCATTACTTCCGCTTCGTAACAACGCTTAAATTGCCTATTATGTATTTATCCGAGTGAAAAGAGACACTCTCTGGTCACCGTACTCGCGAAGGGGAAATTTTAAAAGGCGTTTTCTACCCACGAATGTCTTTGTTAGCGGTTCAAAAGTGAGCCACGAGCGGACCTCGTACAAGAGCTCTATATACGAAGATAATGCCATCAACCGTTCATTTTGCAAATTAGTCGTTGAGAGCGTAGCAGCGTTACATTAATAATGGTCTTCATAGCGTACAAAGTGACGGTGGTAGTACGGCATAAACCGGTATACATTTGCAAGAACTTCGCCAGGTATTTATCGATGTTCGACTGGAAACTGGTTTTCATCCACGGGTTTTCTTTTTTTTTCCTTTTTTTTCCTTTCTATTTTTTTTTTTTTTTCTTCTACCAATCTGTGTACGGATTACGAATTTCCCTCGACTCGAGCTTTCGCGTTTCCTTTCAAAACCTTCTCTTCCACCGACGACTTGGACCGCGAATTGCAATTATACGAGCCATGACTCGTGCACCATGAATCGTATGATTATCGACGATAAAATTGTTATCTCAAATAACGGTCTGATGGTTTGGGTGTGCGCATTTACGAGAATGAAATAACAAGCCTATTCTATAAAGGAGAAACCAGCGGACGGAAGAAAGTTGATAAAGATGCGAAAGAAGAGAGAGAGAGAGAGAGAGAGAGAATAGCTCTCGAGGAGGAACAATCCATCCACAGCCTACGTGCGGATTCAAACGGATTTATCGGCGGAATAAATTAATAAATTACCCGAGCATCGAGACGACGATTGACTTCACGAGGGGTTCGTAACGCGACCCATCCCGCATCGATGATTCCGAGTCGTAATTTATAAATAAAAATACATCTCGATATAAAGAAACGAAACATAAAAAACGCAACATTTCGATTTTCAATTTCCACCGGGGATCACCGGGATCGCGTTTCACGATCTTGATATATAAATTTTATTTCCCATCTGCTTGAACGAAACGACCCGAAATTATTCACTCCTCCGAATGAAGTTTAAATCTCATTTTTTTGTATCGAGATATTTTGGAAACGAGATATCGCGCAATTACTCATTACTCACGAGTAGTAAGTAAATATTCCGATGAATAACTGGCTGCAGCGCCGAATCATTGTCCGTAGCAAGGATCAGTAATAGAATGAACGATATCCCGTATCTTGAACGATTATGCTCGCTCGTAATATTCGTCATAATCGCTATCAAAGGAAGTACAAGCACGGGTTATCGGTTTATCCGGTGCAGGAATGCAGCTTTCCAACCGACGGGCCCGGTTCAGCTTTCAGACCGTGCGACTTCCCTCGAATTTATGACTTTCGATGGGATCTCGTTTTTCGGGATATATATATATATATATATATATAGTCAACGTTTGGCTAATCTGTTTGGGGAGAGATAACCGAGAATTTGAGCAACTGCTATCGATCCTAACAATGTACGATTATGCTCCGTGCGGGATTCCTCCTCGTGTGGATGCAACGACGAAAGGGAGGGAGGGAAAAAAATACGTTACGCACATAGGAAAGATCGTGTGGGTACTGTTCAAAGATGTCACAATAGCAGTTGCACTGCGTGACAACGCGCCACGCGTCTTTTCCCTCCTCCTACGCGCAATCTCTCCGTTCCTATCTCTCTCTCTCCCTCTAAAGGCTCCTCTTTCCCTCTTCCACTCCCTTCCTCTTCCTTCCTCCCGTTTCTCTCCCGGGCTCTCATCTCTTTCTTCCTCTCACCCACTCGGTAAAAAGCTTGGCGGAGAGACTCGAGGCTGTGCAAATGCCACGAAAAGCTCAGTCGCTCGCGGACTGCGCTCCGGTGCACCTCGTTCCTCGCGCGGGTCCGCATCCCGCTCCGATATGCCCTTGTCTGTTACGATCGTTCGCGACGTTTCCTATATTTCGCGCCCCCGTTTCCGTTTATCATTGAGGATGCGTGGATGGGGCGGCCAGTGATGGAGATTGGGCAGCGATTATCTGGAAATCTTCGCCGCTCGGCCATGCTCGCGATCGTTTCGTTCACGATGTTGGCGGTCATCGCTGTCGCCAATCCTTTCCTCGACGCTGCGCAAGGTAATTCATTTATTTGTCGCTTTATGTCACTCCGCCAATTTTACGACTGTCGCGCGATCAAGAAACTCGACGCTCGAGCTCGCGAAAAAGATCAAAGGGAAGAGGAGGAGGAGGAGGAGGAGGAGGAAGAGGAGAAGAAGAAGGTTTTTTTAGAGGTCGATAGCTCACCTCGACTTTGCGTTATTGCGGCGGCGAATAGATAAATCGTCATTACTTTTTTTTTTTTTTTTTTTTGAAAACAGAAAGCGGATACCAACGACCGGTTGTTATTTCGTCGCCACGTTGAAATAATACGAGGTCGAAGAACAATTTTACCGTATATTTACGAAGGAGACTCGTAATCTTCGCGAGTCTTTTTGTGTCATCGCGCCAGAGAGAAGATATCGACGACAACTTCTGGCCACATGTGCGTTCCTTCCTTGTCCTCTCTCTCTCTCTCTCTTTCTCTCTCTCTCTCTCTCTCTCTCTCCTTTCCTTCTATTAATTCTCATCGCTTTTGTCAAGCGATTTAATATTTTTTTTCTTTTTTTCTTTTCTAACGCCTCTTCCGCCGTTCGATTCGCGCGGTGATTTCTTAATGCTTTCCCTTCTTGTCGATCCTCTTATCGTCAACACACTCGAGCCGAGGTTTTCTTTATCGAGTTTCCGCGCCCAAGTGTGCTCGAGCGTGGATAGAAACTTCGCTTCTCACGGGATCTTCTCAATGGGACGAAAAAAAAGTCCTCGCGAGTCATCCTCCGTCCTCATTTTTCCTTCCTTCCCGAAACGAAACTTTCTCGATAATTTCGTTAAATTAATATCGTTGAAAACGTCTCAACGCGGCTACGTGCAACGAAAGATTACAATTAAATAATAAAAATAATAATAACAACAATAATAAAATAATATTCGTTCCACATTTCGTCATTCGGTCCTCTGATCTTTAATCTCTCCCTCCCTCTCCTTCTCTTTCTCTCTCTCTCTCCCTTCCTCCCTCTCTCTTCTCGTTCTATCTCGAAATTTACTCGGTGCACGTGCGTGCGAACGAGGTGTCGCTAACGGTCCTTCGCCTCTGCCTCTCTTCAACACGGTTCGAACGCGTCCACGGATCTTGCAGAAAAAGATGAAAAAAAGTTGCACGGTATACAAGCGGGGAACTGGCATTGGCAACCGTGTATTCACACGTAACATTCTTTATTACAACAAGAATTTGATAACGATGTCGAGATTTTCTTCAGAAACGCGTATCTCTCTCTCTCTGTTTCTCTCGTCTCACCTCTTCGTCTCACTTCTCTCTGCCGCAATTTTTATTCATCGCGACGAATATTCACCATTAACACATAACGGCCGATGATCCCGTGATCCAATTGATGTCTCGTAAATTCCTGTAAATTTCCCCCCTTTCCTCTCGAGGCGAAGCTCGAATCCCTTTTGCACATCTATCAGTGTATACAGCAGCGAGTAGAGAAACGAGGTAATAGTGTATCGTAAAACTAGCTTCTATATATTTCGTGCCATGCTAATGCGCGGCAGCAACAAGCATCTCTCTATAGGTATCGGTTTTATCGATGATCAAAAACCATCGTTTCGCAGGAACAGCCATTTATTTCAGTAGGAAGCGATTTGAAGATTTAAGCTTGTATCTCTCGATACAACGTTTATACGATAAAGCACAAGTTCAGGAGTTTAAGCTCCATCAGTTAAGTTAAGTTCAATATTCATTCGCGCGTACCTGTTGCTCGTAATCGCGATAAAACAGTCGGTTAACGTGTCGTCCGATCGAGGCATATAATTTTATGCTTTATGGATGCGCCATAGGAGGAAGGTCCGTGAAATAATATATCTGACTTGGCGGGAGAGACGTTGAGAGACGAAGAAAGACGAAGGAGGGGAGGGGGAAAAAGAATAAGAGGGAGAAAGAGGAGAGGGGGGACACGTCGTTACGTGGCCACCGGCTTTTTAAACCGTGTTAATACGCCAGATCATAGTAATTTTAACGCACGCCCTGTACGTAAATCCTTTCTATGCCGAGCGTGCAATTTAGCCTGTCTTTCAACTTGGAAATTGGAACGCGACGTTGCGCAAGCGACGATTTATAGCAACACTTTGAACGATATATCGATCGAGGGATTGGTCTCTTTGATTAATTAATGGCATCATCTTCGTCGATCGCTCGTCCCGTACGGATGGCCTGAGTTTATTAATCGACCGAAAGTCTTCTTCCCGAGTTAACCCTCCTTATGGAACAAGCAGCGATCAACGCTCGTTCGTTGTACAATTCGTTCTTCAAATCTCGTTCCGTCTGAACGAGTAACCGAATAACGAGGATCAGAAAAAGTATTTGGAACGCGTGGTTAGTTAGATTTGATGATAGTATATATATATATATGTATTCAGCATGATCTGCAATTAACGTTCCTGGAACTTTAACGTTCTGTCCTTTTACGAGCAATCGAGTGGATTTCAGTCGAACGACTTCGTCACGTTTTCCTCGTAAAGCGAGATTCTCTGATCTCTGATCGCACTATCAACTATACTTTGTGCTTAATAACGTTAAGCGCAAAGAACCTTGATTCGATAATTTTCTGTAATAAAAATTAAATTAAATTTTCTTAAATTTCCTATAGTAAAAAAAAAAAAAGAAAAGAAAAGAAAAAATAAAGAGGAAATTAGACCACCGTCTAAAAGTTGGTTTAAAGATTTCTATACGTTACAACCGAAGAGATTCCGAAGGAACGATTTCTTTAGACCGGTTGTCGCGAAACGCTGTTGCTGAAGAAAGGAACGAGACGCCGAAACGAAGGGGTTAAAGGAGAACGCGACTTCCAATCGGCAAGGCCCTGACACGGTCCACAAGCCGCGTGCAAAGGCATACACACTGCCTCCTGCTCGATACATGTTCGTGGTGAGTCGTGAGGAGAGTGGAGAGAGAGATAAATAAACACATAAAACCCTCGTGACAGCTTCACACGACGGATAAAAACGTATCGAGACGACACGTATCTTGATTTTCTCCTTTTTATCCCTCCCCCTCCTCCCATAATTTTTTTTCGCCGATCTTTCACTACTCGATCGATTCCCCCCTCTCTCCCTCTCCCTCCCTCTCTCTCTCTCTCTCTCTCTCTCTCTCTCTCTCTCTCTCTCTCTCTCTCTCTCATTTCTTTCTTGAATGGCAGATATAAGTGGCTTTCCAACGGCTTGGCAGCACTTGCTTCGTGCAAGTTTGTGTACGATTGTACTAATTAATGCAGTATCGTTTTCCAGTTCCTTCCACCTCTTTCTTTTTTTTTCCTTTCTTCTTTTTCTTTCGCCTCGAGTACGGCGTAATTATATCCAAGTTATTATATTCGAGCAAGTGTGTGTGTGTGTTTTTTTTTTGCCAACGGTATAACAGGAAGAATTCTTGGGCCGAGTGCTATTCAACGTGGTGTGACGAAAGGGATCGGGACAGGCTCGTTGCGCGAAGTGTGATGTAACGTTATCGGTGGAAATTGAAAACGTGGTCTCAACACGAGCGAGATTAAGTCAGGGCAAACAGGTTGAACGAGAGTTCGATCTCGAAGGGTAACTTCACGAAGGATAAGTTTTTTCGATGACAAACAAAAGCGCGTAAACAAAAACGTGACGCTTCCCCCTTCCCCCCCCCCCTCCGACTCGTCGTTCAATCGAGACGAAGAACCGTAAGATTTTAAAAAAACGATTTTCCTCCCTTCGAATCGTCTGATCGAATAATCGAATAGATGGATGGCTCGCGTGTTAATTTTCAGATGGAAGTTTCGACTTTCTCGACAGTATCTTCCATCTGGGGGAATTATGATCGTTAGGCGTGGGAGAATCGTGCGAGTTTTACGAGTTGCAACGACGAGATGGATGTCACCATTCGCGCACGATATGGCGATGGAAGTCGCAGCTGTGGGAGTGGGCATGGCCCTTTTATATATGCAACCATACACAACGCTCTTACGCCGTGATACGACACGCGACGCGCGCGTAGAAATTAATTCGACGACATCTTCAATTTCGTCGAAGGGACGAACAAAAATAAAAAGTTTCGTAAAGAAAAAAAAAAAAAAGGAAAAAAGAAAAACCAAAGAAATCGTTTATCGAGCGAAAATGTTCGATATCGAACAAGGCAAAGGGAAAGTTTGAAAGGAGGAGGAGGAGGAGGAGGAGGAGGAGGTGGTGGAAACGTGGTCGGTTTACGGACCTAAATTTACCTGAAAAGTCTCGAGCCGCATTTAACAGCCGCGTTCAAAGAGACAGAGGTCTTGGTCGTTTCATTCGAGTGGATAAAATTAAGGGGACTTTCACGACTTAGATCAGGGCAGAAGTCGAATGAGCGCGAACGACGTCGGCTATTTTTGTGTCGTCCACGAGAGAGAAGCCACAAAACCCGTTACGATTTCAGGCGACGCACTTGCCACGGCGAATTTCACAACTCGTGCCGGCCTGCCATCGACCAACATCAAAGGCCATTTTCCTACCTTTCCTCCAACCTTCTAAAATAAGGTTTAACGATCCACCGATTATTTTTAGCAATCAGATTTGCCAGGGATAGGAGAACAACTTCCGTGTCCCCCTCCCCCCCCCCCTCGAAATCGATATTCGTCCAGGCTACTAGCAGCTGGTATTTCTTCGAAAACAGGAAATCGTGCCTTTTTTCGTCACCTGTACAAACTATTCGGTTAAAACCGAACTGTGTTTCGTGTTAAAATTATCGAAATTATCGAAATTATCGAGGAGGAGAGAAAGAAGTAAAAGGGATTAAAAAAAAAAAAAAATTGCAACGACATAATCGAACGAAAAAAATGGATCGCTCGACGAATGGAAAGCGTGTACTATACCCGAGAGTCACGTAGAGAGAAACACCATAGCCGCCATTTGTGCCCGACTGCTATCTATTAACTTAATTGTAACACGCTTCGAACCCTTCTCTTCTGTCTCTGCCCTCCCTCACTCTGTGTCTCGCGTGCATCGTTTATTGTGCGCTCGCCACTCACGATTTCGATCCCCGTTCGACAAAAGCCAGTTCGACTGGACCCGCATATTACGCCCGTAAAGTCGTAAAAGATCGCTTACGCCGGGACGGGGAATGTGACACGACCGCGAGATCGTTTAATAAAAGTAATATATATCCAAACTACACACACACACACACACACACATACACGTATATATATATATATATATAGAAAATAATAATAGAAGATAGAACAATTGATGGAAGATAAAACTCGAGGAAGAGAAGGGGAAAAATAGTCTGGAATATATTAACGAGTAATTTTCCAGGCTACGTTCCCGATATAATAATAATAATTTCTTGGTCCGTTTCGTTTTTCACGGAAGGAGAAAGGAGGAAGAGAGGCTTTGAAGAGGCTTTCAAATTTTGACGTGTACACCCTCATCCGCCACCACAAAGGCGGATCCTTTTCTCTTTCTCTGTTGACGCAACGCAGGACACGAGTCTGCTTCGTGTCCGGGGAAAATTTGGAGAAAGAAATCGACTCGCGTCCCTCTTCTACCCACTCCATATGTTTTCGCATGCATCGAGGAAAAAAAAAAAAAAGAAACAAAATCCGCATCTATTCTTTATTTGTTCCAGAGATGTCCTGCTGTTCCTTGGCCGCCGGATCTTGTCGCAACGACTGCTCCAAGGTATACACGTCTCCCTCTTTACTTTTATTCTTATCATTCTTGAAAGAACGGCACACTTGGTAACACTCGAAAAACGCATGCGCACCACGAGCCACGCATGCGCCGAGCCCGTGTCTATTAAATTATACGCGCGTTAAAGATCCCCGTGGGAATCTTGAAAAAGACAATTTTCGAGGAATATAATTTCGCCTCACGAACGCGATATCGCTGCACGGGTTGATAAATATCGGTTGGGCCGAACCCCGAGCCACGATAAAAGGTGGATACGAAATATGCCGTGTCCACGGATATATTAGGAGGTCTGGAAGGGGGAGGGGGGAAATAAAAAGGAAACGGCGCGAGAAGGATGGAAGCAGCGGGTGGAAAGGTGAAAGGAGAAAAAGAGGAAGCGCGCGAGCGGTGGTTTTTCGACAGGGGCCACAGGTTCGTTCGTGGTACGCGGGGTGCACGCGTGGTTGTGCAGCTTCTTTAAAAGTTGGCTCGGGCCCTCCCCCCCCCTTCTCGAGATAATATCGGAGACACTAGGGCCCGCTGAGAGATTTACGCACGACCCCCCCGGGGGTCCCGCTCGGCTCATTCATACGCAAATATTACGAATTGACGCGCTCCACACTCCGTGAACCAGGCACACCGGTATCAATGATATCGTGTTTCCGTGCAATTTGTAGCCGCGAGGGAGAGGGAATCGCGTCTAGGAAGATTCTTTTTCTTTCTTCTACGAAATTCCATTCGGCCCATACGTTGCGGGGTGGTCTGCGCTGCGATAAATATTTTAATATCGGTTTTAATTTCGTATACACGTCGCCTATGAATTATTGCTATTATTATTGTTGTTGTTATTATTAATATTATTATCGCGAAACGTGAACCGAGTGATTAACAGATCTGTGATGGTCGCGTCCGGTCGAAATGGCCGGAAGTTGTGTTGCGTGGCACGGCAAAAGAGATGCCTCGAGCGTTTTATTTATATCTCTGTATAGTATATATAATATATTTTAAATTTCTTTAAAAAAAAAAAAGTTCAGATTAAAGTAATGATACACAGGTAAAATTGATACGAATTGTTGAATATCTCGACGCGATACGAGGATTAATGGGAGGGGGAGGGTTCGATTTTGCGGGGTTGGAATAACATTTACATTCGAAAAGTTTGCACAAGAAAAATGCACCCCCTTTCGAAATGGCGACGCGGCTCGGCTGTGCATAGCTCCCAGAATATACCACGACAGAAATATGTGCTTCGTCTCCTCGGTTCGCTATCGTTTACGCCCTTAACATTTGCAACAGTTCAACTGTGAAAAGTTCTATTTAAAAACTTTACACGCGCTTCTTTCTCCCCTTCTTTTTTTTTTCTTTTTTTTTTCATTACTCTTTTCTTTCATAAATAAATCGTCATCAATGGAGAAGAGGTGGAAAGAGAGAAACAAAGAGAGAAAGAGAAAGAGAGAGAGAGAGAGATGTACACTCGATCGATAGAGAATTAACGTTAAAAACGAATACAACCTGTGACCCAGGCTGTGTCCCAAGTCCTAACAGGACCCACCGCACGCCAATGGATAGTCGTAACTCGTAACCGTGACGAGACTACGAAATAGACTTGTACGTCGTCCTCGTGGTGGTGTACGTCGATTGCATTTCGAATGAGCCTCTAAATGGTAGAACAGTCGATATCCGTGCGGTCTATTGTCATTCAGAGACGGACAACAGGAAATCGTGGCGACTCGTGAAGCGTACTCGTGTCCTTGATTCTTAATAACTTCTAATGCGTCGTATCTTGAATTCCGAATCGTGGAAATTCCCATCAACATCAGCAGATACTACACAGCTGTGCCGTTTTTTTTTCTTCTTCTTTTCCTTCTCCCTCCTATATTTTCCCCAACCGTTTCGAATCTTTTTCCTCTCTCTCTCTCTCTTTCTCCTTTTGTATGAATGTCGACGTTCGAATCGATAAAAAAAAAAAAAAAAGAAAAAAATGGTGTCGCGGTGTGCTTTCAGATCTCACTGGTAGCATTGGGGGCAGAAGCAGAGGCAAGGGAGAACGCGACACAGCGCTTGCTAGAGTTATGTTCCCTCGAGCTGGTAAGCCGCTTTTAATCGATCCTTTTAATCCTCGTACTCGATGGTCAAAGATCGTCGTGTCGAATATACGAAACCAATCCCTGCGACAATACTTTAAACGATTCAGAAAAAAGAAGAAAAAAAGAAAAAAGGAACGTGAGAGTAGAGAGATTCGCGTTACAAAAGATTCTCGCGATACCTTTTTCTTACGTTCGCCTCGGTTTTCAGGTTCCCCCTCCGTGTATAATCCTCGCCTCCTTCAACTTTTCTTTATTATTTTCTTTCAGACAGAATTCTGGGGTTGCGTGAACTCGACGTTAAACGGTAAGAGAGAGTTTTTGGACGACACCTAGGGTCAACTCCTTTCGAACCAAATTATTATTATTAATTATTAATTTCCCTTAATAGAGGTGAAAAGACACGAGAATTGGACAGGGAGACGATGCTGTTACCTGGTGCAGAATCCGATATGTCGATCCACGTGCGCTCTGTCAGGATCCAGGAGAAATCTGAACGAGTCTTGTCGGCCAAGCGACGAACCCGAGTTTTTTTCCTGTCTGGAAAGGCGGGAGGAAGCTGAACATTGTTGCGGCAAAGTGTCCAACGAGACGTGTAGAACCGTGTGCCAAAATCTGTTTTACAAGCGCGAAAAAATTTCGAGTCGGAACGGATGCTTCCACCAAATGCCAAAGTGTTTGAAAAGCGTGACCGAAGTGAAACACGCTGAAAATCCAAAACAACGTGCGTAGAAAAGATAGACATTATCGATCGTTATTATTTTTTTTTTTTTTCTTTTTTCTTTTTACGTAATTTCCAATTCTTCTTGCTCTTTCTTTCCAACCGGGATATCTTTTTCTTCCCGCAACAGATTTGCATTGCTGCAACAAGGCCGACAGTTTAACATGTATGGAAACGTGTAAAAAGATCCTGTACACGGCAACAACCGATCGGGAGATCTTGAACGCGTTAACGGAAAAATGCGGACCGCCAATTTCTCCTCAATCGCCATTTTGGAGCTGTCTAATGAAGTCCGGCTCGCCGAAGCCGGTCCGTCTACCTCTAGATGCGGGCAAATTGTCATGCTGTACCAAAGCAATTAAGCCAAAGTGCCAGGATCTGTGTTGGAGGGCGTTCAAAGCAGACTGGGAATCCTCTTGGCATCCCCTCGACGCCGAATGCCTGTCCTCGAGCCAGGAAGGGGAGCTGAGGCGGTGCCTCGAGGATACGGACGATCCTTGCGAAATGGGCTGCGCGGGATTGTCCTATTGCACGCGATTCAACGACAGGTCGACGACACTCTTTAGGTGAAACGTCTCTCTTGGTTTTGCTTTTGGACCGCGGCCAAGCCATCTTCTCTATCCACCCCATCCGCTATTCTTTCTTTCTTTCTTTCTTTCTTTCTCTTCGTTTTATTCTTTAGGAGTTGTTCGGCCACGACCGACGAAGCGGCTAAATTCGAAGCTCACCACTGGTCCAGAGGTGGGATCATTCGAGGATTGAGCCTCCCCATTCGAGTCGCCGCCACTTGCCCGCCGGAAACTCTGCGCGCGGCCGCGTGTCTTCTGCAACTGAGACCGTGCGAAACGAAAAGCCACGAGACGAGACTTTGCCGGGAGGATTGTCTAGAATTGATGGCAAGTTGCGTGGACTGGTCCGCCATCACGGGCCCCCATACGGCAGCCACGTTGTGCGCGAAGCTCTCGCCGGCCAAATCCGATGCGCCCTGCGTGTCTTTGAAACCGTTCCTGGAAGATCCACAGGACAACGAATCCGTAGTGCGTCTGGAGGAGGATATCACGACCCCTTGTAAAATTAATCCCTGCGCCCAAGGGGAAATCTGTCAGTTGCTCCATTACGGCCGGCAAGCGTACCGTTGCGTACCGGCCTGCTTTCTGGGGAAGATGTCCAAGCAATTGGTGCCCGTTGGATCCTGGGTACAAATTCCGAGTTTCAATCAGGGCAGCCATCAGATCTGCCAGTGCACATCGTACGGTTTAGACAAATGTAAAATATTGAATTACGTTAAATTCAATCCTTGCTCTATACACAATCAGATCATCGCCCACAAGGCCAACTTTTACGTGGAGTGCAACCCCTGCCACTGTTTCGAGGGGGAGTACACGTGTTCGAAGAAGAATTGCGGAGAGATCCCCTCGTTGCCCTGCGACTGCCCGCCGCATTACGTCCCCGTCTGCGGGAAATTGGGCTTCACTTTCGCGTCTGGCTGCCTTGCAACTTGCGCGAGAATGTCCGTGAACGACGTGGAATTCGGCAGTTGCTCGTCTCGGGATCCTTGCGCCTCAAACCCGTGCGACACCACGGAGAAATGCGTGGCGAGAAGCAGGGTATGCTTGTCCGAGCTTCACAAGCCTTGCCGCCAATACGAGTGCGTCCCCCTCGACTGCGATCCTCGGGACGAGGCTGGAGGGCCGGTATGCGACAAAGAAAACCGTCAACACCGATCAGTGTGCGCGATGATACGGGCCGGGGCTACTTTAGGATACAGGGGACATTGTTTGGAAGGATGTACCTTGCGTGGTCCCGTTTGTGGCGCTAACGGGGAAGTTTACGCGAACGAGTGTGCTGCTTGGGCGGAGAGGACGGTGGTGGATTACTTTGGCCCTTGTGCGGCTGTTGGATTGATAGGCGATCAAGCTAAGCCTCGTTGCGGCGATTTAGTACAGTGTCCACGATTGATCGAGCCATATTGCGTCGGAGTGACACCACCAGGCGCTTGTTGTCCAGTCTGCGGTGGGGCAGCTAAGCTATTTTATTCCAAGAAACAGGTATGTTGCGTTTACTTTCTTCTATATTTTTGCAAAAAAAAAAAAAAAAAGAAAAAAGAAAAGGATAAAACGTAGGATTATTATTACATTTTATTGTCTGACTTTTTTTGTTTGTTTGTTTTTTTTTTTGAAGTTGGATAGGATATATTACGTTATGAAGGAGGACATCGATAAAGACACGGTTACGCTCGAGGTCCTGTTGTCAGCCTTGGCCCGACAGATTCAAGTGGCGCAATGTGTTCTTCGAGGCATGATGACACCGGATCGTGACATATTCATCGTTGTACAACCTACATCGAAAAGGCCTTCGAGTCTGCAATTACGGGCTTGTGTGACAGAGACTGAAAAATTAGTTACTAGAATTTTAGAGAGAAGCCCTAAAATCACGGTGGAAGTACCCTTAAGCGCGCTCATCAGGGCGGAAATTGCTCATAGTTACATATCAAGTGCCATGACCATTGGAGGATATGTTGCGCAAATTTTTCTTCCAATTTTTCTCTGCGTTTACGTAATTTTTTAGCAATCGAATCAGAAATGTGAACAGGGATGTCGAGGATATCACCGATCGCGATAAATTAGATTAATGATATTTAATTACCGCAATCAGTGATAATCTTGATTTCGCATTTCTCGAAGTGTGTTGAAGCATTTCTTTTTTTTTTTTTTTTTTTTTTACCTAATGACTTTACCGCTCGCGGTATCGTCGAGTTTCATGACTGTGATTCTTCTAGTGCCTAACGTAATATAACGGAAAAGTAGAGTGTATTTTCGTCTCTTAATATTGCCAAAGAAAAGGGGAGTACGTGGAACATGTACAAAGGCACATAAATTACCCAAATACATTGGTAGTTGAAGGGTGATTAATGTTGCTCGTTGTAAGCTGTAAATAAAGTTAAAAGTCCTAACTTAAGTTACCAAACAAAGTGTCTCATGATTGTTACATTATACATATATTCTCTGCAGATACAATAATCTATTAAAAAGAAAATATATATATATATATATATATGTATAAATAAATATATATATATATATATATCGCGTCAAGCGTTCCAAATTTCATGTCATATCGTGCGTTTGATAGTCAGAATCTCTTAATTGTATAAATCGATAAATTTGGATCGCTTGCAGATACTTTGATAGCTGAATCGATACTCCCATAATTGTTAAGCAAATTTCGCACGTTATTGTATTGTTAAATACAAAGTGTTTTATATAAACATTTGTAAGTTTAATAAATTTCTAATATTTTACTCGTTTACGTTATTCAATGAAAATAATATACTATAGTAGTGCGTAAAATTGCATGTACAACGAAAAACCATTTTTTTTTCCCATTTTTTTCTTTCTTTCTTCTTCTTCTTTTTTTTTTTTTTTTTTTTTTTTCTTATAAAACCTTGTATCTACCACGAGATGCGGTATGAGCGCCAGACGCTTGCAACTTAATTAATTCTTCTTTGATCAGTCGTGAAACTTCTGCTTTGGCCTTGCTAACTGCTAATTCGCTAGTAGACTCGATAGCGAGATACAGTTTCCTCTCGCCTTCGGGTGGTGCTTTACCAGGAGCTATATAAGTACCCCTAACCGTAAGACCTGCTTCAGAATATTCCGAAATCTGTGCAAGAGCTTCCTTGCTCGTAACACGCCATCTAGCCTGCTGTGGGAAGTCGTTAATCTCTAATTCTTCTTCGTATTTACGGAACGTTTGTTCACCAGCCTCTACATCGCTTTCGACGAGATCTTCTTCACGAGGTTGGTAATTCAATTTCGTGTTCAACTTCGCGGCCAATTGTTCGGCAACCGTTTTCGCTGTAATAAGATTGGTGGGGCCAGCACCTTTAAGTATAGCTTCGGCCGCTTGTTGCGTTGCACCCTTTGCCTCAGCTCCCAAATTTTTGGCTATGTTGATCTTGGATGCTAATCGTCTAGCTAATTCTAACTTATCGGTTGCACTTGGCACAGGTTGGCCAGGAACTGCGATATTGGTGGCAGAAGGTCTAGCAATCTCGCGAACCGTCCTTTTTGGTGCCAACATACTCTCTATTTGTTGGTCGATGTCATTCTCTATATCTTCATCGTCCGAGTCTTGTAATCCCAGAGCTGCCTTCTGGAACTTCTTCTTCTCGTTAGCCAAGGCCGCTTCCGATTCGTCAAATTTGAACCCTTTCCCACTAAAGCCACCTCCGGTGTGAACCTTTTTACCGTCCGCTGCCTGTCGGGCTTTATATCCTTCCCAAAGTTGACGTAACGGCTCCGGAACGGGGACACCTGCTAATTCATGAGCGCGCAAAATATCACCCGCATAACGTTCCTGCTCTGACGTGATAAAAGTGTATGCGTATCTATAAATAAAAAAACAATTTTTCACTTTTTTATTGTTTCGACGATACGTACATTCTCTTTACATGGAACAGAAACTTACCCTTTATTTCCAGCTCTTCCTGTTCTTCCACATCTGTGCACATAATCTTCGTAATGATTCGGACAATCGTAATTCACTACAAGTATGAGATGCTTCACATCTAAACCTCTAGCGGCGACCGATGTGGCCACTAATAGCTTCGTTCTACCAGCTTTGAAATCTAATATCGTTGAATCCCTATCGCATTGATCGATACCACCGTGAAGCGACATACAGGAATAAGATGCTTTCATAAGATCTTTCAATAATGTATCCGCATTTTCTTGTTTATCGACAAATATTATTGCGGAACCTTTGTCTTGATAATGACCAAGAATTTCAAGTAATTTGTAAAACTTTTGATCTTCTTCGAGAACTACCACGTGTTGTTCAACATCTTTGCAAACGATAGATCTTCCACCGACTTGAACTTCTACGGGTCTGGTCAAAATTCTTCTTGCTAATGCTTCCATTTGACGAGGGAATGTTGCGCTGAAGAGTACAGTTTGTCGATCGGGTCGAACGTTTTCCATAATTCGCATTACTTGGGGCTCGAAACCCATATCGAACATTCTATCCGCTTCATCAAGAACTACATAAGTTACTCTACGTAAATTTGTTACTCGTCCGCTGTTAGCGGCCAACATATCTATCATTCTGCCTGGCGTACAAACAATTATTTCAGCACCTCTCTTCAGTTCCGCTATCTGTTCCGATATACCAGTGCCGCCATAAACGCAAACGTGAGACAGCCCCAAAGATTTCGTGAATTTTTTCGAATCTCTTCCGATTTGCATGCATAATTCCCTGGTCGGTGTCATTATTAAAGCGATCGGACCATCGCCATCTGCTAATGGTGGTTGATCGAGGATATGCCTGAACATCGGCAATAAAAAGGCTAACGTTTTTCCACTACCTGTCTTTGCTATTCCTATCAAATCACGACCAGACATAATCGCTGGAATAGCTTGACATTGAATAGGAGTTGGTTTTTCATAACCAAGTTTCTTTAGCACCTCTAACTCCTTTTTCGTAACACCGCATTGAGCCCATGACTTAATAGGTTTTGGACAACCTTTGCCTTTCACTCGAATACCTTCTAATTCTTCTTTGTATGCTTCTACTTCTTCCGGTGTCATTCGTGCTAAATATACGAAATATTACGATCATTAAAACAAATATACGCATGTACGAATTATTGATAAAATATAATCGATTTTACCGATTTCAGGTACTTCAACGTAAAACGATTTTCTGAATGGCTGATATTCTGTTGTTGCGTGATCAACTTTGGCTAGTTCGCGCTTTTGTTTATTCGCAATACCAGCTGCAGTTTCATGAAGATTTTCTCCTTCCTCTTCGCTAGAATATTCAAGACCATCTTGATTCTGTTCAATTAATTCTCCTTTTTGTTTTTGCACTTTCTTTTTAGCCACTCCAGTAACAATCACAACTCCGCCACTTTGTGTACCTCCTGTACCTGTACCGTTATTAGCATTCTTCCCGCCTTTATTATCGAGTTTATTCACTTTTCGAACTTCTTCCTGAACCTATACAAAAATTACATTTAATTTCTTGCATATTGATAATATATGTGTATAATATATATATAGGATATGCATACCTCTGCCATAAAGGCATCAAGAGGATCAACTTCTTCCTCATCATCTTTAGCTTCTTCCTTAACCTCTTCCACTTCTTCTTTTGTTTCTCCATCTTCTTTGACTTCCTTGTTACTATTTTGAACAACAGGTGTCTCTTCATCACTGTCATCCTCGAGGGACCACTTTTTCATAGGCAACTGAAGATTTGCTAAAATGGATGCCTTACCGTCTTTCTTAGTTGCCTCCAATTCTTTCTTTTTCCTTTCCGCACGCCACCTCTCTATTCTTTCTCTCCTCTTTTGCATCTCCAGTTCTAATCTTTTCTGTTCTTCTTCCTAACGAACGTGTAATTATAACATAATATTGTAATATTGTAACTAAAGTGTAAATAAAGAGGTTAAACGCATTGTTCTAATTAAATTAATTACTTTGTCCAATTTAGTATGATCAAACGGCAACTCATCGCTGTCACCCTTCTCTTTCTCCTTTCGCTCTCTGGATCTTGATCTATTCGACCGATCTTTGCCTGAACGCGAAGACTTTGAGCCTGTAAGACGCTTTTCTTTACTGTCTCCACTAGTATACCGAGAACAATCAATGTTAACATTATTATTCCATTATCATATAAATTTTTTCGAGAAAAACTAAAAATCAAATATGATAGACTGAAAACCTTTATAGGAAAATTATAACATAAAAAATATTTAACCACATCTTATTCCAATTTTATAAAATCAAAAAATTATGCATATATTCATAATTACCGTTTTCTATCGCGATCTCTATCCCTTTCAGAGCGATCTCTTCTATCCCTATCTCGATCTCTAGAACGACTCCTTCTCTCCCTGTGTCGTCCCTTATCACGTTCCCTATCCCTATCTCTACTCCTAGATCGCCGTCGTTTTTTTTCAGGAGTAGCAGAACGAGATCTTGAACGTGATCTCGATCGTCTTCTATGATGCCTATCCCTACGAAGTAATAGAATTAAATTGCTAAATATTGGATCAATGGGTATCGAATAATTGATATTGATAGAATAATTAATGGTTTCTAATAGCAAAGGTAGTAAAATTAACCTATAAAAAATAGCACAATAAAAGTAATTACACTTACTTGTCACTACTTCGAACCATGATCGACGATGGTACTTAATACGAAGAAAATACTGTTGTGAACTTAATTATTTCTCTTATAAGAACATTTGTCACTACTTTCTCCTAATTTTATCACAAAATATACAACATTTACCGTCGTTTACAAACGCAAATCCAAATTTCTCTTACTCTGTTCGATAGTGCTGCCACTTGATTGGAAACTCGAAGCGAAATATAGTTTTATAGTATGATAATACAGTTTCGGTAATTAACCATTGAAGTTTATATCTAAAATAAATCTATCTTTCGTATAAAACATTAATTAATAATATTAATTATATATTTTTTGGTATTATACTATATAGTATTGCCTCTCATTGATTTATTATTCTAATTTATTCTAATTTATAGTTAAATAAAACTTGCAATATCAAATTAATAAAAATCATTTATACGAATTATATTCATCAATTACCACACATAACTTCTTTTTCTGCACTTTTTGTTTAAAGATTTTTAGAAATATGTTTTCAGCACGAAAACTTAAACTTTAGATCTTTAGAAATAATTTAAAATGTTAATCTAAATGTAATCTAAATGTTTTTCCCGATTAACATGTATTTAGAAGCATGTTTCGAAGTAATTCAGAAAATGGATATTACAGCGCCATCCAGCGACAAGCAGATGGAACTAATCTTCATATGACAAAATAGAAAATTATAAATTTTTTCTATAATTTCTAAAATTTTTTAACTTTTAAGGGCTTAAAATAAAAATCGGACTTGTGAAAATAACTTGAGACTATTCCATCTATCTGATATTCAATCTCTCTTTACCTTATTTTTTAAAGAAATCTCTTCGTCATTCGAGAAATGGCGCTAATGGCCAATTCTTGTCTTATCTTTATCCTTCTTCCACTAATTTCTCGTCTTTTTTTATATTCTTCATTTGCGGCATTCTGAAGATGGCGTTGATTTCCTATTTTTACTTTATTACTGTCCTTCTCTTACTATTTACTCTCTTTGTCTATCCTTATTCCGTAAAATTTACACGATTAAGAGACGACATTGTTCCGATATTTAATTAATTTATCTTCTTTACCCATTGATTAAAAATCTTAACGAACTTTACTCCAACTTTATTCCAATTTTTATACGTTTCATGAATGTAAATACATATTTAAATTATTTAACAATGTATTCTGTTGTTTTTTTTTTTATATATAAAAAAATCTTCCAAAGATCAAATCCTTTCATTTCTAAAGTAAAGAACGGATAAAAATTAGATTAATCCAAATTAAAAATTATTTAACTCGTTAAATCGTACGTACGATCGCGTATGCTAATCGGTCAGAAAACTCGTAAAAGAAGCAGATGGTGAAGACTCGAAGGAAAGTTACTTAAGCAGGTGTAACGTCGAGCACGCGACAGGTGAACGTCGCGCTCGTGTGTTTTTCTCTGTATATTTTAAGGGATGACGCCAGAATTGGAAACGAAAGATCTAGAAACATGAGAGAGAGAGAGAAAAAAAAGAAAAAGAAAAAGAAAAACAACGAGTTGTAACATAACTGAATGGAACAATCGTTATCTATCGGTAATGATAACTGTAAAATACTTGTATGCGATTTCCATTGAATCTTAAATGGAGAAAGACAAACGAGCACAGAATCCGGGATGGATTCACCCCGTATCACAGAGGCGAGCACAGAGGCGTGGAGAAGATGTTGTGCGTGCACGCGATAAAAATGATTCCCGCCTCGTTTGCTTTTTATGCTCGGTGCATATCGCGAGGCATCGGTTTTTCCCAGGACAACGAGATTTCCGATACGCCTCCTCTCTTCTATATAATCTACGTGGAGGACGACGAATAAATTTGCCAATGGAATACAAAGTAGCGTCCCTCCTCTATGGGCTCTCCACTTAGTCGTGCGCCGAGCTTGAACAGCTTCTTCTCTCGAAAAGACGGCGGGGAGGAGGGAGGGAGGAGGGAGGAGAGAAGGGAGAAGGAGAGGGGAGAGGGAGGAGAGGGAGTGTCGTGCGAAACGATTTTCCACGATAAATTTTTATATATTCGACTTTTCGAACAGTAGGGAAAAAATGGGAATATTTGAATAAGGAACGGAACGGAATTCTTTCGTTCATCGAAGAATTCGCGATACATCCTTATAGAAAACGAAAACGTTCCTTTTGGCAGAAATCCCAATCGATCCTCGAATTCCTTACGAACAAAGAAATAATGCAGTCGGCGTTTGGTCGGTCGGCGTCGGTTGCGTGTACACGCGCATCTTTTCGTATAAAGGAATTCTCTCTCTTACAATAATACGATACCTGACCGAGAAATTCCGAGAAAATCGATTCCTTCTTTCGATTTCCTGTTCAATCCTCGATTCGAATCGAAGGTTTGTAAACCGTTTCACTTCGTACGTACGAAGAAAGTACGTACGAAGAAGTAGGAAGAAGAAGAGGAGGAGGAGGAGGAGGAGGAGGAGGAGTCTAACGAAATCTGTCCGAATCCATCTGGCCAAACTGGTTTTCGAGAATTCGATTAATTTGATCGAGTGACGATTCGATTTATTTTACTTTTTTCGGGGGCAATTAGCTAAAATTATTCCCTCCAACGTACACGAAAAACGCGCTCGCGTGTTCGATTTAATCTAAAAGTCAATATTGAAACGGAGGGGAGGGGGAGAGGGCAGATGGGAGCAAGAGGGATAAAAGTTTTTTCCTTTCTTTTTTCCTCGAATATCAATACCGATTGTGATTACCTTCCCCGCTCGTATAAATGTTCGTATCGAATCGACAATGAACGAACGAAGATCGTTCTGTACTCTTCCTTTGTGGAGTATAAAGTGTCAGTCGCAGGAAGTAACTTGATACACTTGACTTCCGACGTGCGCGTGCGACGGACGCTTAGCAAATGATAATGCTTTTTTACACGCTCGTTGATAAATGAGAGTTATTAATTTTCATTGACGTCAAATAATATCTATTCGTCTATTGTTTAATTAAATAAACGGAACGATGAAATTTCCAAGACCAGATATCTCTTCTTAAAATATATATAATATTCTAGATACGAAAGAAACTTAAATACGAAACGTGAAATAAAAATGTTTCGTCTCGAACGGGAAAAATGAATGTTTGAAGTTGGTTCCTTCCAATAAAATATATAAAATATCCTCCCCTCGAAAGCAAAAAAAAAAATATATATGGTGAGCACCACTGTCGAGCAGAAGGGCGCGTGCCAAGAGTTCACATCTGCCGCAGTTGTTTTCGCATCCCCTCGGTCTCTTTCTGGAACACCACCGCTGATAAATGCGTCTCCGGTTTCAGAGAGAGAAAAAAAAAGAAGGCTTCCGCAGGAAGCAGTACCAAAACCTTTCCATCGCGATCTTTTTCCGTTTCCTCCCTCCCGTGACCGTAAAGAAATCGCTCTTCCGACGGAACGAAGCCTCGTGTGTTTATGGAAAGAAAAAAAAAAAAAAAAAAAAAGGAAAGAAATTTCCATAAACTTCAACTATACCGTACGAGTAATATCATTATACTTACAACAACAAATAAGAATAGTAAAAAAACGTAAAAAAAAAAACAAACCTATCTCGACATCTAATTCCATCAATTCCCTCAATATCCCATTCGACGATGAAAAAAAGATTTGGACGATGATTGCCCATTGTCCACGCTGCGTGGTACCGTACTATCCATAAGAATAATAATAGAGATGGAACAATAAAAGAAGAAGCGTTCGAACATGGTGTGACGATTTCCTCTTCCTTTCTCTCTTCGAAAACTCTCTCTCTCTCGTCTCTCCGCACTTTAACTCCTGACATCTGTCCATCTCTCCTTACGCGTCCATCTCTCCCTTTAATATTAAAATTTATCGAAATTTTCATTTCAAATGGATATTTCAAATTAAAACGAAGGAAAAAAGAAAGAAGGAAAAAGAAAGGTTCGATCGAGCTTGGAGTTTAAATTATTCGTTTCGAGAGATAGTGAATTATAAGAGGAGAGGTGGAGGGGAGGGGAGCGGAAAAGTGGTGGTACGGGTCTGAATAAGGGCCCGGGGAAGGGGGACCCCGGCACAGGTAAGCAGCTGCAAGCATCTGCAGGGGCAACAGCAGCCGCGTGCTTAAATTAGTCCCGGCACAACTGTCGTTCGCGTAACACGTAGGGAAGCGGACGCGAGTCCAACACGCAATTTTCGCGTTTTGGGAAGCGATAGAGATACGTAGATACTTGGTCAATTAATATCATTCGTTGATTCGTTAAAGAGGAGTGCGAGTAAAGAAGATTTTTAACGATTTTAAAAGGAAACGTGGATCATCAACCGTGAGAGGAAATTTTTCATTCAGAGAAGAGGAGAGAGAGAGAGAGAGAGAGAGAAAGAGAGAAGTGGTGAGGTTCGATTCCTCCGAGAATTTAATCGTTCTTTTTTTGAAATTTCCCGAATTATGATCGATAATTCGCTTCCATTCGAGGGGTTCTAAGTGAATTCTTTTCCCAACGACAAGGGGACGACTGTATGGGTTGGGAATCGTGGAGAAATTCGTAGAGAAGAAGAATCGTATGAAGTTGACGGAGAGGTGAGCGAGCGAGCGAGCGAGCGAGCGAGCGAAGAGGAAGAAGAAGAGGAAGAAGATGCTGTTGCTCAGGCTGATCGTGGTATCGAGCCTTTGTTGGGTGGCCAGGTGCGATTTATTGGACCTGTACGTCCAACACATGGACGAGGCCATGAAAACTTTGGCCTACAGGAGCAGGCATCATCGTCCAAGAGACGTCAGGATGAGAAGAAGCGTTCGGGAGGAGCAACCGCTTCTTAGAATCGGCACGTTCAAGAAACAAAGGTTGGACGTCGATAAAGATTGGTACGCGCAATGGAAGGCGAAGAGGAAGATCCTCCCTTACAAAGAGGACGGCCTCGACTTTCCCAATTCGAGGGAGGAAAACTTGGACCCGAATCAACACGAGCTGGTCGACGATAATCCTGCTCGAGTCCCCGGCCGAGAATCCGAGGAAACGACGACGACGACGAGCAGGCGTCGATACGCGATCGACAACGAAACGACGGGCGACGAGCTCGACATCGAAGTTTCGAAGGAAGAATCGACGCGGTCCGACACCGCGTTCCCCGACGAACGAATGTCGATCGACAAGGAGGATCGATCGAGGGGGATGGAATCGCGGGAGGAGACCACCCAGACGATGGATTTTCGACGCGACATCGAGATCGTGGGCAATTCCCAATATGAAATTATCGGCGAGCCACCGAACACCCACCTACTCGACGATCCTACGTTGAAAAGTATTCCAAAGTCGCGAGACCGCGTCCCCAAGAAGTATATACCGCCTATGGATAAATTGGCCAAGCTTTTTCGTGGCCACGCGAAATACGTGGCTAATTGGGAGGAGGGGAGCGTGGAGGGCAAGAACCGTGGGAGAAGAAGCGTGAAAGAGCCGAGGTTCACGAGACGCGAAACGTTGGACGACGACGGGGAGGTCGTCCTCGAGTGGGATCCCTCGGACGAGGAGATGGTCACTTTCAAGGTGACCGCGAAAACCTTGGGATACGTCGGCATTGGATTCAACGAGAAAAACCACATGAAGGGGGCTGACATCCTGCTGGCCTGGGTCGACGATCACACGGGCACCGTCAATCTGCTGGTAAGTTCTTTCTTTCGACCTGGATCCAGCCCTCCAACCCCTCGATCCCACGGATCGAATCCATTTCTCCCCCGATTTTCTTTCTCGTTTTATCGCGTCGATCCCCAATTCGTCCCCAAGGATTCGATCGTTTCTCGATCAATAGCGTGGCGAGGAGCAGGAGGAGGAGGAGGAGGAGGAGGAGGAGGAAGAGGAAATGATTGGGATGCGTGGAGAGCAATCGAGCGGATCTAGTATTAGCGGGAAAGTATGCAAGCGTCAGAGGTTAACGGCGTTGGGAAGAACTCGTTTTCCTTCGTTATCGCGAAAGGATCCTAGATTTCTCGAGTCTTGCGCGATTCTATTCTCGAAACGAGTAGCCTCGAACGATTTCTTCTCGAATCGATTAGACAACGGATAGAAAACGTTTGATATTCGAAACATTATCGACCCGAGATTTAATGGACCGGCAACGTTTTTCGCGATTCTTCTTCCCTCGGATCGACAGCTGGAGATCTATTGGCTCCTCGACGCCGTGGGTCGGAAGAAAGGAAGAAGGAGACGCTTCAACGATGAAGAAGAAGAAGAAGAAGAAGAAGAAGAAGAAGAAGCGAAAAAGGAGGTAAAGAAATGAAAAACCAGGGAATTAAAGGAAGATTAAGAAGGCGGCTGAAGCAGAAAGGGAGATCGAAACAGCAGTCTGAAGGACCTGAGAAACTGAAAGAAGGATGAGAAGAAAAAGAAGAAATGGAGGAAGGTATCGCCACTCGAGATATCGGCCTTCTCTCTCTCTCTCTCTCTCTCTCCCAGTCAAACGACCAAATCCTTCTTTCTTCTCCCCTATCTCCGTATTTTCGTTTAATTAACGCGATTGATTCGGAGACGATTTTCCTCTTCCGTCGATACGATGCGATTGGAAAACGAAGGGATTCCTAAAATTCGTAGAATTTTTCCTAGAGTTTTTCGATACCCCTTTAACGGGATAACGTTTTGAAAGAAGTAGTAGCGCATAAATTAACTTCGTATCATCAAGTTTAAGAAACTTCAAAGTATCTCGAGAAGAATCTTGAAAAGACTCGTACAAAATTTCCCCATTCTCCAGCGAATCGTGCAACGAACGAATTAAAAAAAGAATCTTCTTATCTGTTCCCTCCCCTCTTCATCGGGAATTCCTAATCTTAATTAAATTTATATCCATCGTATCCGAGGGATGCGCAAGCAACGCGTTGTTAAGAAAATATTTAGAGAGATTTACAATCGAATAAGTTTTCATTCCCCGACAAATATTTAATACCACTATTTAAATCTAATTCTCACAAAAACCAACGGAGATCTAAATTTTTAACACCTATTATCGTTGCTTATCGAATCGACAAAAATAACCCTTTCTTTCATTTAAAATTTAACTCCACCACGGCTTTCCAACATAAACTTCGTATTGGTCACGAATTAAAAAAAAAAAAAAAAAAAAAAACTGGACGTTGAAATTGGCAATTACTCGAAATCTAAACCGACTCGAGAAAAAAAAAAAAAAAGAAACAAGTTGGGATCTTTTGGCACGATTTACTCGATACTTATCCTCTCGCGAGGACGAGAAAGGGTTGGAGAAAAGGAAGAAAACGGGCGGGACGTAGGGACCGATGAGCGCAGGCGGGAGAGGGAAGAGAAGAGGCTGGGACGGCGTTGGTAGAAAATTAACGAACATCGTTCCAGCGGTCGAGATAAAGTCGTGATAAATTTACGTTCGGCGAGGAGCCAGCCAGACCTTTCTCCCCTCCCCTCCCCTCTCCTCCCCTCTCCCCCCTTCTCACGCCTTTTCCACCTTGACGAATTTCAAATCTGCTGTGACTCCTTATCAATCGCGTGACTCGACGAGTTTCGAACGGGAGAGAAGAAGGAGGGAGGGAAGAAGAATGGGAAAAATCGAGTCGAAGAAACTCGATCCCCCTCCCCCCTCCCCCCTTGAATTGACACGAGATAAGAGATCGAGCATTGCGAATTTTCCAATTTGTCGCCACTCGCCTGCCACGGTTGTGCCAGTGACCCTGTTACGTTATTAATAATCGGCCCTCTTCTTCTTCACGCTCCTCCCTGCAAAATCGGCCCCGGTATAAATTTGAATGCGCGAACAGCCGGCTGGGAAGATGCATAACGCGCTGCCGCGTACCAATAGAGAGAGAGAGAGAGAGAGAGAGAGAGAGAGAGAGAGAGAGAGAGAGAGAGAGAGAGTACGAACACAGAAACGCGTGTATACAAACGCGGGTTATATACAAGCCGAAAGTTAAGATCGAGCAAAAGGTTGCGTGACTGAACGTGTGACGAGCGCACGAGGGCCGTGAACGTGTGCGAGAGAAGGCCCCTCTCCGCCTTAGGTATGTTGGTTCCAAAGGGTCCCCAGTCAAGGCCTCCAGACATTGGTGGGAAGGGAGGGAGGGAGAGTACGCGAATCTTCGAGCATCGTTGCGAAGAAAGATGAAGAGCGGTCCTGGCTCCAATGAATCGGCCGACACGTGATACTTTCCGCTCCTCGGATATTTGAACATGTGTTAAGAAACAGTCCTGGAACGATAGGAAAAAAGAGAGGAGTAGATTAAAAGGAGTAGAGGAAAGGAAGAAATATATGCGTATATCGATCTCTGCTGTTAGTTTTGATTCGGGATACTGCGAGGAGAGGATTGATCTCTCTCGGAGAAGAAATGACAAAAGTTTGGAATGTTGATTAATAATTGAATTACGAGCAGTAATTTATTGGAGAAGCAAAGAAGAATTTGAAACGTGATCCCTCTATCTCCATCCTTCTTCCTTCATCTTCTCCATAATCTTCGACATATCTTGTTTCTTTTTTACTTCTTCTTTTTCATTCACCTTCAATCAATTCTCCTCTTGTTCTCTTCCAATTTTTCAAAGTTTGTAAAAAACTATTAGAGAAATGAAGAAACGAGTTTGGAGGGGAAAAAAGTCGCACGGTTAAGAAAAAAGTTGGAAAAATATCTTTGCGACGTTAACAATTTGTCTACTAACCCGATCGTACCGTAAATCGTACTTCCTTTGTATTTTACCACTTTATCTTGATCAAGAAACGATCTCCTCGTCCTTACAAAAGGCGGAGAGCGAAAGGGGGAGGGGAAGGCGAGATTTTAGCCGAGCATAGAGAATATTTTACGGATTAAGATTAGCGTGGTGGTCGGCGACGTGTATCCCCATTGTGCAATCGTAAACCGGAGTTCGTAGGTCATTCTCTTTTTTACCGCCGCTTTCCAAGCTTCTTTCATAGTTAATAAGCGTATTCACGATCCTCGGAAATTGACTACCAGTCCGGGCAAGGCTTTCTCCTACAAAGAGGAATCGAACGAAAAAAAGCTGTTATTAATGATATCGATTACAGCTTCGATGATAATTAAAAGACTACCGTCGAGGAGGTAGAAGGAAAAAGAGCAATTTATACCCTCGATTTTTTTTCTTTTCTTTTTTTTATTTACCTCGTGGCTCGAGACAAGGCATCCGGAAAAAACGTTTTGGCATCGATTAGTGGTTGGCAAAGTGGATGCCAAAGTAGTTTATGAAATTAATTCCAGGAGGGCGTCTTTTATTAAACCCTCTTTTTATCCGGAAATTATTTGATCGGTCTCGGATCAAATGGCAAATTATTGAACCAGTTTCTTCACGAATTTCCACTCCTGTTCGAGATTTTTCGTTCAAACTTTTTTTTTTCGTGAATTATTTGAAAAGAATAAAAGTAAAAAAAGGAGAATGAATTCGATTACAGACAGAGATCGAAGCATTTGATATAAATTTGATTAAAATGAACGCAATGGAACAAGGAAATTTATCTTACTTTCCTGTATATATATATATATTTTTATTTCCAAACGCGACAATCGATTTCGCCTAATCATTTTTCCAACTTTGAATTAAACATAAAGCGATTCGCAACAGTGAGCTGTAACGAGTGAGTGAGCATAATTGCCCCGTACTCGATACCAAGACACGTGAGATTCTGCTCATATAAATGAGAAACGAGAAAAATTGAATAGGCTGGAAAATTTAATTTTCGTAATTTTCTCTCGTGAAAATAGATCGATCTCTTCTTCCTCTTCGCAATTTTTCCAAACGAATACGTACAATACGTTTGATCAGAGTTGTTCGAGGAAGGGACGTAAATACGCTCGATGTAGAGGACGTTAACGAGGGCACGAGCCATTGGAGCGTACCTAATGTTTTCCCAGCGATTAGAAAAAAGACATGGACGTCAGTTACTCTGTTTATATAGAGACCGGTAGATGGTTTCTTTTCCTAACGACGACTAAGGGGGGGGGGGAGAGAGGGGGCGAGGGGAGGCCTTTTATCCTCCTCCCTTTCGAGGGAGTTCCGCGCTACCAGCTGCCGTTTCTGCCAGGTGGTAAAAAGGAGAGAGGCATTGTGGAAAAAAAAGGAGAGGTTAGGTTCTCTCCCAGAAGAAGAGAAAAGAAGAGAAGAGAAGAGTGAGGTGAAGTAGCGAGGAGAAGTTGCGAGGAGAAGAAGGAGAAAAGGAGAGAGAGAAAGAGAGAGAGAGAAAGAGGTACAAGGGCCAATAGTGGTCGGGTTTCTCGGCGTTGGAACGAGAGATGGGAAAAAGTTCGAGGGAGAAAAGTATAGAGGGGGCAAAAGTAAAACGCGAGTGGGGAGAGAAGAAGGATGGGAAAAAGAAAGGGAAAGGAGTGTAGCCGAAACGCGGGTCTCCGAAAAAGAAGGCAGAAAGAGAGAGAGAGAGAGAGAGAGAAAGAAAGAAAGAGAAGGCCACTACCTTCAAAACACCTGGCAAGCATCGTCCTCCTCCTAGTGGCGCCTCATGAGAGAATTTCTCTCTTTTTCTTCGGGAACTTCAGGCCCATGGGAACCACCGCGATCCTCCTCGAGCCACAAAAGAGAACCGTTTCTTTTTTGCGACGCTTATATGGATCGGAAACTATTTCTCAAGATAGATCGCGCAGATAGGCGGCATCGCGCTATAAATATATATATATATATATATTTCTCGTTTCGATTAATTCCATTCGATTCCTCCTGGGCGAATCTTAATGAACGTTCGATCGTAATAAGGGATAAAGGGACGTGTTCCAAAACACGTACAGGTTTCTCAGAAGACTTCCTCAGGAAACGCGAGTACCGATCCATGACGTCACATCCGCCGAATTAATTTTCCGCATCCACGCACGCGTGCCTCTTTTCCCATGCATCCGTGACTCGATTCGTACTCGAAAGAATACCTATGACTTTTCTCCTTCTCCGTTATGTTCCATCGTATCTCTCTTTCTCTCTAGTCGGAGAGGGATTGCACACGAGCATGCTGCTGGTGCGCATTTGTTGTTTACAAAAATCAAGAGAAACTTGTTCCTAAAAGGAGGACGCCAGAGATGCGAACAGCTTCCTCGTAGCATCCATTTCGATCAAACCAATATAATATGCAATTTCAAAAGAAAATAATATTTACGTACGTATTATTTTTAACGCATAAAAATCCGTATAATGAAACTAACCAGTAATTTTAACCGTTGGAATTAAAAGATGTCGTTTCTCGAGTATCCGTACGATCGAAACATCTCTACCTCGTTGTTTTTAAATCCACTCCTAAAAGGAAGAAACGTTGTTAGTTATGTAGTATTTTTTTAGATTTTAACGAGAATCACGAGAATTCCGCTCGCGATCGTTTGCATAATTTTCGTAACGCGACGATCGACATTCTCACACTTCGCGAGATCTTAAACGCGTAATCAACGTCGATCTACGTCGTTTCCTCGACGACACGAGGTATTATAAATTAATTAAAATGTTACTCGATCGCGAGGGTTGAATCGCGTTGAAATTACCAAGGAATCTCCAACTCTTTTTTTTTTTTTCCTTTCTTTTTAATCACCAATGCCACGGACGTGATAATTAGCCCGGCTACGATGAGAATATCCGGGTGAGCCATGAGAAAACCCCCGCGAATCTCGTGAGAACGCGCGCTCGTACGAATTACGAGGCGAATCGTAATTAAACGGGAACAGATAACACGCGTTGCGATCGTTCGATCTCCTCGCCGATAAAACTCTCTCTCGCTTCGACATTTTTCTCGAAAGCGATCTCGATCTCGAAAACCCCCGCTTAATTTGTAAAACGAAAACTCTACTCGACGATCGTTGTTCAGATTATCCGCCAATCCTTTTATCGCGTCACGATTCTTCCCTCCCCTCCCCTTCGGTTTTTTTCGCCATACGTGCTCACATTATACAATATTTCCTCTTCGCGCGCGATCGTTACAAAATACGCAACAAGCGTGACGACAAGCTCGGCCAATTATTTCGATTCATTAAGAGCAGGAAAGGGACTTCCCTTCGGCCCCTTTACAACTTTTTAACGCCCCGACCATAATCGGAATCCAACGGACCCAAACGCCCGCGGCCACCCTTCTCAACGTCACGCCTCACGGTGCGCTCCTCTCTCCCTCCACATCGCAGATTATTGTTATTAATATCGTTATGCGCTCTCGATATCGCGTGCGATCCTTCTGATCCATTCTATCAGTTCTACTACTCAGTTCTTCTTCAACCGTTTCCCTCCCTCGTGGAAATTCCGTGCGTGGAATCGATCCACACCCTCGTACGTACGGGAGCATAGAGGAGAAAGCGCGTGAGAGAAGGGAGGGGGGCGAATCGAGGCTGACAAAAAAACTGTTTCGCTACACTTCGGTCGGAATGATAAACACCTGGCGTTCACCTCGATCCGATAAAACTTGTTTCTCTCCAATCCGCGGATTCTTCTTCTTCTTCTTCTTCTTCTTCGATCCAGGGTTGGGAAGAGCGCGCGGTCACGCGTCTCGCTTACATTCAGCCATTCGCAGCGGATTCAAATTGTTTCTTTTAGGACTCGCACGGGATCGAGGAGCCAGAGGCGGCACTAGTCACGGACACGTCCCAAGATGTCAAAGTGCTGGGTGGTTCGCAGAACCAAACTCACACGAGCGTGATCTTCTCGCGTAGCTGGCAGACCTGCGACCCTCAGGATCATCGGCTTACGGTAAGGCTAAGAAGAAACATAAAGAACGGTGTTACGAGGTGTTCGTTTCAATCTCTCGATCTCGCACGACACGCGATATCCCTTATTTAATCGTACCTTCTTCCACATTTCTTCCTTGTATTCCATTTTCGTTTTCTGTCTTTCTCTTTTTTTATCCCCGAATAAAATTTGTGAGAAAAGGGGATCGTGTTTTAACTTAAAGTTCGTAATTATACTTCAGAGCGATTAGAAGGGAGACGAGAAATTGTCCGTTATTCGATTCTTGACGAGGCTTGGAGGGATTTGGAGGAATGATAGCGAGATTTGAAAGATTTGCAAGACAAAAGCCTGGGTAAAATTCGCGAAGAGAATCTTCCCCTCTCTCCCTTTCCTTCCCTCCCTCGATTTATGTCCGCCACGAAAAGAAACCGTGACTTCAAGAAGAGGGCTTAAGGCCCCGCTACGCCGAATTCCCGCAGCGATGTTTAGGCATTTAGCATGCCGTTCGCGAGCCTCGTGCGTCTTCTCAATTCTACCCGTTCTCAGAGGTGCTGCACTCGGTCCTTTAACCAGCGTGGCGTCCAGCCCATTAAAATACTTCTTAACGAACTAAACCATACTTTTTATTCCTTGTATCCACTTCCCCTCCCACGGACAATTCCTACGAGAAGTTTTAAGGGGAAGGAAGAGAGAGAGAGAGAGAGAGAGAGGGAGAAAGGGAGGGAGGGAGAGAGAAAGAGAGAAAGAAGAAAAGAAAAGAAAAGAAAGCTCTTGTTATCGCAGGGAGACACGATACGAGTTCTCTGGGCGCTTCATTCGACCGATCCCGAATTAAATACAGCGATTTGGCCTGGTGACAAACGTGGTGGCAGAGCTTTGAGATTGAAAACCCCTGCCCCTCACGCACCTCCCCGATACACCGAGGATATCAAGCATTGGGACGTAAAATTGAATCAAGTAAGTTTATATATATATATATATAGAATTAAAATATTCAAATCGTGCCACATAGTAATATGTATATATAAATATATCTTAGTCTTGGTTAATCGTACGTTCTTCTTGATGCATAGCCACCGGTTTCAGACAACGTGGACACCACCTACTGGTGCAAAATTTTCAAGGCCCCTCACAAAGAGAAGCACCACATGATCGGGGTAAGTGTGCAAATCGAAAATTTTATTCGATCAAAATTCGACGAGACGCGTGCGTGTGTCTCTTATCCGTGTGTGTGTGTGTGTGTATGTGTATACGTCGGTATATTCGTTTCGGAATAAGTTTTCATACTCACGATGAGTGCGAAGGAATGTGATAAGGTTGGGCCTGATTCGTATGTGCTCCACGAATCACGGTCATCCATGCCGGACATGGCACCGTGTGGACGAACGTCATTGGAATAAAGAAGGGCCTCGCGGAATGATGTCATTCCGTGCTCCGAAACGTTCCCCGATTCTCAATGGGGAATCTCCGTTCGTCGAGATTCTCTCGGACGAGAGACAAACAGAGACAGAGACAGAGATAGATAGATAGATAGATATATAGATAGATAGATAGATAGATAGATAGATAGATAGACAGATAGATAGCTAGAGATAGAGAGAGAGAGAGAGAAAGAGAGAGAGAGAGAGATAAACAGAGACAGAGATAAATAGATAGATAGAAATAAATAGATAGAAATAGATAGATAGATAGATAAATAGATAGATAGATAGATAGAGATAGAGAGAGAAA
>NW_025222129.1:1288621-1313187 GCF_014066325.1 Apis laboriosa
GAGATAGATAGATAGATAGATAGAGAGGGGGGAGGGGGGGAGGGAAAGAGAAGGAGGAAAGAAGGGAGGGAGATTAAAGATAATTTAATCTGATATTTCGAAATTGTCTCGCGCCATTATTCTTCGAATTCGCGTTCGATAGAAAATGGAAAATTATCTTTATACATACACAAGCGAAGAAAATTTCCAAAATTTTTCGTTTCCAGTACACGCCATTGGTGGAGAAGGAGAACGAGGAATTGGTCCATCACATAATATTGTACGAGTGCGCTTCGACCCTGCCGATATTAGGGCAACACGCGAGAATCGTCGGGGCGCCTTGTTACAGTCCGACGATGCCACGGGAGTGGGAATCCTGTTTGCAACCGGTGTTGGCCTGGGCTCGGGGTAGCAAAGGTAAACGGCTCGAGTGGAAAGAAATTCGTGAAATTCGTTAAAAAGTAAAGAGGGAGGGGGGAAGAGGAAGAGGAATAAAATAAAACGAATGTCGTTGCGTGTCTTCACAGGGGAATGGCTTCCGGAACACGTCGGCATTTCCATTGCTGAGCATTCGGAAGGTTCTTATTATATGCTGGAGGTGCATTATAATAATCCCAGCATGAGGAAGGTGGTGGACAGCAGCGGTGTACGCCTTCACCTGACTCCCAAACTTCGCCCCCAGGAGGCGGGGATTCTCGTTGCTGGCGTTGCAGTGAGCCCTCTTCATCTCATCCCTCCTAAACAAAAGGAATACGCCACGGCGGGATACTGCACTCCACATTGCACGCACACGGTGAATAATCTCGTTCGATGTTGCGACATCGTATCGTACAATTGTATTTCTAAAAACCAAAGTGTAATAAATATAAATAATATAATAATATAATAAATAATAATAAATAATATAGTATTATATTTTATTATTATATTATTTATATAAATAAATATAATATTATATTTTATTGTATAGTTTATTGTATATTATATATATATAGTATATATATTAGCATATATATTATATAGTATAATTTATTGTACAATATAGTAAATATTATATGTCCTCTTGTCTAGATGTTCCCCGAGAGCGGAGTGAACATCGTTTCGGTAGTGCTGCACTCCCACCTGGCCGGTCGGCGGCTAAGTCTGAAGCATATCAGGCAGGGCAAGGAATTACCAAGGATAGTTGAGGACAATCACTTCGACTTCGAGTACCAGCAGTCTCACACTCTGGAAAAGGAAGTGAAGGTACTTCCGGGGGACGAGTTGGTGGCCGAGTGCGTTTACGGCACTCTGGATAGAACCAAGCCTACCTTGGGAGGATACGCGGCGTCTCAGGAGATGTGTCTTGCCTTCGTAGTCCACTATCCGAGAACACCGCTCGCTGCCTGCTACAGCATGACGCCGTTGAAGCATCTGTTCAAAACGTTAGGAGTGTACAGCTTCAAAGGTGTAACTATGGACCATTTGGAGAAGCTTTTCCTAACGACCAGGTAAGTGGTAAACGATGATAAATAGATATTAGAATTCTATTCCAATTTCACCGGAACGTTACTTCGTTTTACTTCAGAACGGATGCCGTGACCATTCCTTCGACCGGCCAACAGCAACTTCCTATCTACCCAGCAACGAGGCCTAGCGAGGATATCGACGAAGAGCTTATTAGGGAGGCCAAGTCGGCGTTGAGGGCCGTGAAAGATTACACTCTGGAACAGGATAACGAAAATGTTTTCTCTAGATTGATCATCGAGGAACCGGAAGAGTTCAGAGGTATCTAAAAATAGATATACGTGCTTCACAAAAATTGATCTCTTTAGATTTCGAATAAACGAAATATTGTTTCAATTGTGCGAAGGTCGAACTTTGGCAGAGCACATGCTGGCGTTACCCTGGACCGAAGAACTTCTCGCAAGAGCCATCGAGCAGAATCTGTATCACGGAAGGCACATGACTTTCTGCAGAAAGAGAGACGACAAGCTTGCTCTGGTACGTTGGTATCTTAACCCTTTGCGCTCCAAGCCTGTTTCGCTCGGTCGAATCAGCAACTCCAGATCCGCGCGTTCTCATAAGATCACCATAAGATAATTACTCGTAAGATAAGATTACACTTCATAAGATTATAAAGAGCTTAGAAATCTATTTATGAAGCGACATTCTAAAAAAATCAAACATAAATAAATATTGTCGCCGTTCAAGTTGCCGCAACAATTCCAGTGGTGGCGAAGAGTCACCGGTGGAGTTAACTCAAGTGGTGACCGAGAGTTACCGTTGGAGAGCAAAGGGTTAAAATACGTACGATTCTTCGTAAAATCATCGATTAACCTCTTTACAGCCAGCAGACATACAAACGTTTCCTAATTACACGGAATTACCGGAAGTAAATGAAACGATGTGCACGGAAATGGCAAAATTATCCAATGCGTCGGGGTCCTCGTACTTCGATATCGTCACGTTCCTCACGATTCTAATCCTGACAATCGTCGTTTCCTAAAATTAAAATTTTAAACGTTTAAAAGAGCTGTACATTATTGATCGATAAAAAAATATACGCCTTAAAATGTTTCGCTTAAAAATCTGTAACTGTTGGAAACAGGCTAAAAAAAAAAAAAAAAAAAAAAAAGCGAAATCGAAAAAGATTAATTAAGATAATAATTCACGGACAAACTGTCTCTTCGCCGATGAGAGACGACAAAATTTTCGAAAAATTTTGACAGTCCAATTTATATATAGAAATATAATATAATATATATATATATAATGTAATAATAATGTAATATGTACAATGTAAATATACCATCTACTTATTTATAAGATATTCGCGCTACAAGCCTTTCCTGTATTTTATATGGATTTTGTATAAAAATAAAAGAAATAAAAAAAAGATAAACCGAAATGACTCTATTTGTCTCAAATTTTCCACACCTCGATCGAATCGTTAATAATTCAATAAAAATATTAAACGATAATCGAATAAACTTAACGAAGTTAAGAAGATTCGAAGGAGAAATGAATTTCGTTTTTTCGAAGGGAGAAGAATCTCACGTGATAGATGATTGGTTTTGAAGCTCGTCCAATTGGATATAGCCGATATATCGGTCGCCACACACAGGTGTTTCCGATTCGCAATTTTCCGGATGGTTAACCAATCACGGAGGCGTTTGCAATACTCTTCTCGACCCGATTTCATTCATGGTGATTTTCACGTGTATCGGAATACGGGGGTCCCATGTGGTCGGTGCTGATAAGCACCGAATTGGTGGCCGGTATCGAATTGCGGTGGAGTTCCGCCGGGTATAAAAGCCCTGTCTCTTGGGACACGGAGCATCAGCAGCTCCCCAGAGCTCCAAGGAGCAACACGAGCAATCCTACGAGTCGCTCCCCCAATCCTTTGGATCGAACAGTCGTTGTACACCAGCGAGGTGAGTCTAAAACGATAATTAAAATTTTTTTTAAATCGATTGGTTGCACTGAGAATGCCTTGTTTGATGCCAAAGATGCGGCGTACACGGTACGTTGCATTGCCAGTGAGGGCTTGGCATTACGTCGGCCTTCTGGTGGTCTCCCTCGCCTGCCTCACGTTAGGCCTGGTCTCCAGGGACAAGGAAGGCCGTGCAGGAAGTTTGGCGGGACCTGAATTAAAGCACCAAGCACCTCACGAGTAAGACTTAGTATCAGAATCTTAGTCGAGTACTTGATTACAAATATTTTAATAAGTTAAAAATATTATAATATATATTATTATAAAACCAATACTCTATTTGCCGTTTTCCTCGCAGAGTGGATGCGTGCCCTAACTTGACTCCTTTCACCAAGATGCCTTCTTGCTCGAGCTTCGAGCAGGACCAAACCAGGATTTCGACGACGACCACAGCAACTTCTATCACACCGGCTGACGTCAGACTGTCTCGATCTCGTAGCTTGGATCGCATCTCCAGAACTCGGTCTCGTGAAGATGTTAGGAGGGTGGAGAGATCGGATAGACGGGGGACGAGCATCGAGAACAATCGTAGGGTGGAATCGAGACTTAGAAGCGAAAGCCAAGACCGCTTGAGGCCTGCGTCCGATCCTTCGACTCGACTTTCTCGATCGCGAAACTCGAGGGTTGCGTTGCAGGATCTTGAAAGAAGGACGTTGCTCGAGAGGTCTGCCGATAGGCGACGCGAAATAAACGGACGAGTAAATGATTCACGAGAACGTATCGCACGATCTTTGGAACGGCTAGCATCTACGGATTTCCGTCGAGAAAGGAACGATCGATCGTTGAGGGATAGGCGAAATGACCGTATGCAGTTGGCGACCAGACGCGATTCTGGATTGGAGCAAAATCGTAGGTCTCTTACAGGACAACGAGAAGTAGCTGGTGATCGAGAAAGAGTTAGTCGATTGGATCGTCGTATGGACGCAAGGACGAACGAACGACGGGACTCTTCGATTAGATCGTTGAAACGGTTTGGAGATGAAATGGAACGACGAGAGAGAAACAACAGATTGAATTTGGCTCGTGAACGACGCGAATCTCGACTCGACATCAGGGCATCTGAACGAGTTACTCGGGATTCGTCTCGCGATCGTAGCTCAGAACGACGAATGCTCGTAGAATCTAAAAGAAATTTGGAAAGGAGATCCACTTCTGTCGAATCCAGGAATCGAATTGAAGAAATCAAAGCTGATCGGAGACTTATGGAACAGAGAGCTAATCGTCGACTTGTGGAACAGAGAGTAGATCGCCGACTCATGGAACGAAGAGCTGATCGTCGACTTATGGAACGAAAAACTGATCGTGTTATGGAACAAAATGTTGATCGTAGACTTTCGGAAGAAAGGACTGATCGTAGAAGGATGGATCGTCAAGTTATGGAACGAAGAACTGATCGTCGCCTCATGGACCAAAAAGCTGATCGATCTATAGAACGAAAAGCTAACCAACGTCTCGTAGAACAAAGAACTGATCGTCGTCTCATGGACCAAAGAGTTGATCATCGATCTATGGAACGAAAAGCTAACCAACGTCTTATGGAACAGAGAATTGATCGCAGTCTTATGGAATCAAAAACTAACCAACGTCTCGTAGAACAAAGAACTGATCGCCGACTTATGGACCAAAGAACTGATCGATCTATAGAACGAAAAGCTAACCAACGTCTCATGGAACAGAGAACTGATCGTCGATTGATGGACCAAAGAGCTGATCGATCTATAGAACGAAAAGCTAACCAACGTCTCATGGAACAGAGAATTGATCGTCGACTAATGGAACAGAGAACTGATCGATCTATGGAACGAAAAGCTAACCAACGTCTTATGGAACAGAGAACTGATCGCAGACTTATGGACCAAAGAGCTGATCGATCTATAGAACGAAAAGCTAACCAACGTCTCATGGAACAGAGAACTGATCGTCGATTGATGGACCAAAGAGCTGATCGATCTATGGAACGAAAAGCTAACCAACGTCTCATGGAACAGAGAACTGATCGCCGACTTATGGACCAAAGAACTGATCGATCTATGGAACGAAAAGCTAACCAACGTCTCATGGAACAGAGAACTGATCGCAGACTTATGGACCAAAGAGCTGATCGATCTATAGAACGAAAAGCTAACCAACGTCTCATGGAACAGAGAACTGATCGTCGATTGATGGACCAAAGAGCTGATCGATCTATGGAACGAAAAGCTAACCAACGTCTCATGGAACAGAGAATTGATCGTCGACTAATAGAACAGAGAACTGATCGATCTATGGAACGAAAAGCTAACCAACGTCTCATAGAACAGAGAACTGATGGTCGATTGATGGACCAAAGTGCTGATCGATCTATGGAACGAAAAGCTAACCAACGTCTCATGGAACAGAGAATTGATCGTGGACTAATGGAACAGAGAAGTGATCGCCGACTGATGGAACAAAGAGCTGATCGTCGACTCATGGAACGTCGTCTCGCAGAGCTAAGGACCGATCGACGCGTTTTGAACTCAAAACGATCTATGAGACAAAGGCTTGACATTGACGGACAGCGACGAATTAGCACTACGCCTACTCTTCTCGCAAGTGACATTCGATCCAATGAAAAGGAACAAAGAGAAAGAGTTCGAGCAGTTTTAATATTCTCTCGAGATAGATCCCTAAACGATATTAAACGATCTCGTTCCGTAGACAGAGAACACGTTCGCTCCACAGACAGAGATTCTCGAAGACAATCAAACTCCCGAGATTTATCGGAAGATTCAATATTTATCCGAAGGCATATCCGATCGTCAAGGCTTCCGATTCAAGAACGCAATTCCAGAATTCCTGTTAATACACGTTCATTAGCAATGCGAGATAAAGTTTTAACCCATAACAATGAATACGTACCTAGAATGGGCGGCACGGAATTCCTGAAACAAGAGAGTCACGTTTCGTTCGACATTATCCGCCAGGCATTTGTAATTGGTCTTTGTACAATGTATGGATTATCCATTTTTTATGGCAAACGTTCTTTCATTCGGTAAGCAAACATCCATTCATACCAGTATCCTAATTGAAACATGAAAGATAATTAATCAATTGCAAAATTAATAAAATGCGTTTATTTGTTATAGCAACTTCGTGAGGCAGGCACCACAATTCATTCTATGGTAGAATCTGATCCAAGAAGGAATAACAATTTGCTACTCTCAAGATTTGCTTTTAATCACTGTTTTTAGTATAATATTTTTTGGCATTGCTATGTATTTAACAAGAAACTGTATATTAATGTACAGCTGATAAATGTATCCTGCATAGAGATAGAAATGTGTCGCATGTATTTAAAAATATATATTTTGTCCGAATAAATTGTTCAAATTAAACGTAATGTAAATGTATTCAATATTTTCCTGAAATCATTTTTCCATTGCACATCTATTCCATCACACATCATAGAAAAAAGACAATAGCACAAATGCACATAATATAATATTATATAATAGCAAATATTAAGCTGAATGGTCAAAGAGAAGAGAAATAATTTATTATTAAAGTCATAATCTCACGGTTTGTACATCATGGCTGTTTGGCTTAAAAGTAATTATAAAAAAATGCAACGACATGTATCCAGTCTTGAAAAAGTGACTATACTCTGTGTGATTACAATGATTTGATAAAAACATGATTTGATATAACTTGAAAGCAAAGAATTATTTTCTAGGATCATCGCGTAACAAAGTGTAACAAAGTTTTTTTTAATATTATTACATCTAGGACACGTCGAATTTGTGCGATATGCGTGTGCTTCGTTCGTCGTGAGAGTATAGAGTCAAACTATTGCTAAAACGTTTAATGATGGTTCCTAAAATGTATATAAATATATGTGTATAATATAACTGGACGACTTGATTATAGATGGATTCGTTGATCGCGAAAAATGAGTGAATATAAATAGAAAATAAATACAATTATATAACTGAGTCGTTCGTGTTTAGCATATCTTGAAAAAGCCTCATGTAAAAAATTAACTCCTATGCAACTTTGGAAAATATCTTATTTTCTCAAGATGCTTCCTATACGTTCATATGGTCTGTCTATCCATTCGTCAAATTGACAATAAATACAAGGCTAAAGATAGTTCCGATTTGGAAGCAGTCAAGTTTTCGACAATTTTTAAACCTACGTTATTAGATAAATAAAAAGTTTGCTTTTAGTAAATATAGATCAAAATATTTCTATGTTTTCATTTGATATTACGATTATTAGTTTTATTACTCCAACTATGGACGTTGTCCATGCATATTGCACGCACAATGGCAAGAAGGAATGTCGACGAGAAGTTACGATAAAACAGTAACTTTGTTATTTGTTCGTCTTTTCTTTTGCGTAACTTTGGCAGTGATCCCAGTCAATCATTATGTTACGAACTTTCCCAGGATCGATATGATTTCACTGAATTTCCATATCCTATGGTAAGAATAATTAAACATATTGCAAACGCGACCATGAACAATTAATCGTGTTGCCTTCGTGGAAAGATCGATAAAAAAAAAATATCGATCAAACCTTTTTGGCTGTGCATCCACTTACATATTTATAAAGTGCCTAACAACATGATAACTTCTAACAAAAACCTAAGATACGTTTCAGTACACTTGAACATACGAATTATCACAATGCCCGATAACGAATCGAGAAATTACAATTCTATCGATTTCTCGATATTTCATGAGCACCACCTTGCACATAAATCTATTCTAGTTCATCTAAAAATTAATGAACATTGGCGATTTCTTGAAGCATTCCAAGAATATGATCAAGCTCTTGTCGGAAATAACACAATTGTCGATTTTTACCCTTCTCGTTTTTACAATCCTTACATTGGGTTCTATTTCTAAGTAAATCGCGCACCAAACTTTGTAATGTCATCTCGCGACTTTCGTGTCGTTGTTGAAGAATCGTTATCTTGTCTTGTAATAATTGCAATTGTTCTGTACTCTAAAACAAAAGGTAGAATAATTACAAATGAATATATAAAATGATATATAAAATGTTTTAAATATATAAAATGTTTTAGAATAAATATTTAATCGCATACCGGTGTTGATAAATATTTCACTTTTTCATTCAATGTCTTCACTTTATTTTCTAAATGATCCCTTTCAGCCTTTAGGACAACGACTTGCTCTTTGTAATCTCTTAATTTCTCTATTTGTTGTTTTAAGTGAGATATCACAGCTACTTGAGTATTTATTTGACCCTATCAATAAGAACATTGTATTTATAAAATGATCATATATACATAATAACAGTACTACGTGCAAGATATGTATGTAAATATTGCAAGATATATGCAAATATTTTAACGTAATATAAATAATAATATAAATAAATAAGATAAATAAAAATAATAAATAAAAAAATATAAATGAACACTGCACGTAATACAACGAACCTGTAACTTTACCACTTTAGAGTCTCCGAATTTCACGCTATATTCCTTCAATAAAGTGGCCATCTCACGTTCATGTTCCTCTTGCAAAATATTCAAATCGTGAAGTCGTTTGTTTTTCAGAGCCATGAAATCCTTGTTCATCTTATTCAGTTCCTCTTTTAGAATATCATTCTCATCGGTCAATCTCTTCACTAAATTTGTATCTCCATTTTCGGTATACTGCATAGGATCATAAAGCTTTTGCGCTGAATTGGTTAATCGTTGAGTATTAGTATCAGATACATGTCCATTTTGATAAACGTTGGAGTTCTGATCGTTTCCTTCGATAGATTTCAAAGTCAACAACTTTGAATCCGAGGATATACCACGATTCTTTTCAAAATTCATAGTTTTCAATGATTTTCTATCGTTCAACAACTTTTCCCTCTCCTTCTGCAATCTTGTGTTCGTTTTTTGCAAATCTTGGAAATCTTTTGTGAGTTTCGACATCGCTTTATCTTTATTCGTGAGCTCCAATTTCAATCCACGTATAGTAGCCATGAGATAAGCATCGTCTTTGGAGTTTTGAGATTTTAGAGTAATTTTCGCAAAAGATTTTTGATCCTTTTTCTCTTCCTTTTCAAACGATCCTGCCCTCTCCTCCTTTCTAATAGTTTCTACACTCTTATTCTCTACAAGTTTCGATGCAGTTTGCGTGAACATATCATTGTACACCTTACGATCTTTCATATTAGCTTCCAATAGTTTACCATCCAGTTCTATTATTTGAGTAGTATATTTTTCTTTCATATCTGAAAACTTCTTTTGGAATTCGATCAATTTCTGATGTGCTAATTCATCTTTTGCCTTAATTTCATTTTCGAGACTCAAAATTCGATCTTCTAATAATTTAACTTTCTCTGCGCCAATCTTTTCTTGTTCAGAATTCGCAGTTAATATAAGAGCAGACACTGAATCAGGATTTTTTCTCTTTAGTATTCTTTCCATTTCACGAACCTGTCTGTTCAAATCTGTAATCTTCTTGTTATCAAGAATTACTTGGTCTTTTAATTTTTGCGTTAATTGTTTCTCACGTTCTACGTGACTCTTGGATATCTGTAATTTTTCTAAAAGATTACCCTCCTTAACCCTTAATTCTAAGAGTTCTTTCTCTAATGGGAGCACATTCTGTTGCACTTTATCGAATTCTTGTTTTATCACTCGCAATTGTTCCGTTTTAGAACTCAATTTCACTGTCAAATCCTCTACTTGTTTCTTCAATTGTAACTCTGACGTAGTCATCGCTTGTAATCGATCTGTGATGAAATCGTTCTTTGTTCTTAACTGTTCCTTAAACATTTCCAATTCATCGTTTAAAAGGCTATTTTGTTGACTCAAATCTTCATTGTTCAAGGCATAATCTGCATTTTTTTCTCGAAGCTCAGAGACTTCGAGATTAAGTTTCAAAGCCTCTTCCTCGAGATCCTTGATTTTATCTGCAAGTTCTTGCATTTTACCTGATTCAAGAGTTGTACTTTTTTGTTTTTGTAGCTGCTTCATTTCCTCCTGCATTCGTTTTGTGTCCTGCATCAGTTTCTTATTTTCCGTTTCATAAGCTTGAATCAAATTCTCTTGTTTCTCTAATTCTTTTTCTAGAAGCATAATTTTTGTATCTTTTTTTGGATGAGGATCTGGTCGTTTCTCATTTAACGAAAGTTCGTCTATTTTTGCTTTTAAAATAATATTTTGTTTCTTTAGTGCAAATAATTCTTCTTCAAAGGATATACGCATATTGTCTATCTGACTCTTGTACAATTTCACTTCTGATTCCAACTGTTGTTTCAATAGAGTATTCTTATGTCTTTCTTCACGACATAATATCTCCCAATTCGTTTTCGTTAAATTTTGTTTCGTATCACCACCTGCCATTGTAGTACATTTTGCATAAATGTCTGATGATTTAGTTTGGTGCGTTTTATACGTGGAAGACAAAGTGAAAGTAGAACCAGTCTTAACAGAATTTTTGTTTGGCTTTGGAGTTATTTTAGTCTTGGGAAGAGTTTTCGTGATTGATTTAACCGTAGGTTGCAATTTTGGCTTCAATGTTGGCGATCGTCTAATTACATTATTAGTAGGTCTTTTCATAACATCCGAAGGTTTACTTACTCTTATATTCTCTGTGGAAGTTCTAAATGATGGTTTGCAAATTTGATCATAACTCTTAGATTTAGAAAATTTTAACTCTTTTTTTTGTGATTTATTGCTAGATGCACTAGCCAGATGGATAGATTTACGTTCTATGTTACCACGTTGAGGAATTGTAACATTAACATTAGATTTAATTTCGGAATTTGTAATTGTTTTATGTACGATCGTTTTCGGTTCTTCCATGGATTCTTTGTCTTGTTGCGTTGTATTTTCTATTGACTTTTCAGCCAATAATTTAGGAATTGCATCTGCAAATAATTCTAATCTTGGCGTAAGATCAACTGTATATAATTCTTCCTTAGAATTAAGTACTTTCTTACCATCTTTTGATACAGTTATGTTTCTTGGAGATATTTCCTCTTTTTTATTAAATAGTTCTGTTTCATTTTTAGAATTATTATTAACATTTAAAGATTGCTTTTTTTCTTCATTGTCAGCACTAGAATCTGTTTCAACAATTTCATGTTCAATTTTTGGATTCGTCTGAGGTAATTCTTTTTCTAATATATCGGAAATTTCCTTCTCAGGAAATTCAGGAGTTTTGCCATTTGTAGTTTCTCCATCTAAAGTAAATATTTTTTCAGGTTTTGAAAGAAAAGAGTGTATAGTATTAGATTGGCTTGATTCTTGTTCTTTTTTACTATTTTGCCCTTGTAAAAGTTTCAAAAAATGCGAAAAATCTTCTTGTCCGAAACTTGAACTACCTGACATACCACCTTCAGCTTTTTCTTTAGATTTTTTCAATAAATCTTCGAAAAAGTCCTTATCTACATCAGTTATTTCTTTTTGTAAATTATCTTTATCTGATTCCAATTTTCTTATACTTTTTAATTCTTCCGACTTGGAATGTCTTTCAATAGGATCATCTAAATCCGAACTACTAGATACCTCTACTTTTTGTTCTTCAAATTTTCTTCTTTGAAGTTCCAGAGATTTTGGAGCTTTCAAGCTATTCACAGTTTCATATAAAATTTCAAATCCAGGACTACTGTCTCTCTTCTTCTCATTTTTTGGACTTCTTTTGATTTTTTCAGTCTCTTTATGTACTTCTTCTTCTATCAATTGAAAGATATCAGCTTCTAATTGTCTAACTCTGCTAAGGTTTTCTATATCTTCTGGAATATTCTCAGGTACTAAAGTATCAGATTTTGATCCACTTTTAGATAAACTGCTACTATTTTTTCTTACAAGTTTTTCAGCTTCTTCTAATAATTCTTCTACGGATTTTTCTTCCTCTATAGGATTTTTGGCTGAATCTCGAGACTTTGAACGATCTATAGCTGAATTTGGACTAAAAGTTCCAGCTATCTTACTCATTTCTTCTAAAATACTACCAATATCTTCATCAGTTGCATCTGTATAATAGAAAAGAAATACACTTAAAAAATTATACAAAATTATATAATTCTTTTGAAAATACTTACTTTCAAAATCAGAAGGATATTTATCAAATGCTGCAGAAGCTAAAACATCGCATAAAGTGTCATCTTTGTCTTTTATTTCAATTTCATTTTTATGCATAGCCTAAATAAAATAAAAGACTAAATTATAAAACTGAACAACACATTATTTGAAAATTAATATCTTACAAAAGATATAAAAAAACATAAAAGCCTTAATTACTTTACACATTTTTTCTTTTTCAAGAAATTCTTTCATTGAAGAACTAACATCCGGAGAAGGAGATAAAGACTGTTTTATTTTCTCATCTATTGAAATAGCATGAGAAGCATCAAGCCAAATATCTGGTTTTTTCAACCACCACTTTTCTTCCTCATGTTTCTCTTCTGATTTTTTAGATGTCTTAGGTTTTTCTTTTATTCTAATTGAAGTTTCCCCTACACTAAGACTAATAGAAGTACCCAAAGTATCATCTTCGGTTGAGTTCAACTAGATAAATTAAATATGCATGAAATCCTAATTATTGCAACAAAATAGTAAAAGTTGGCATATTTCTATTTCATATAAATTATCCAAAATAAATAATCAAACATTTTTTAAAAATTAAAATAGGTTAATACATAAGAATAAAAATATTTAAAATACTTACATCCTCATAATGAGGGGATTTTTGAGGATTTGAAGACATTCGGATTTTTCACTAATAATATCTTTGAATATTATAATCTAAGTAATCAATCATTTTTTTTTAGAATTATTTGACACTTAGCGTACTTATTGTTTGTTTGTTAATTTTAATTCGCTCAACGGTTGTCCTGTAGCGACCTCACCTAACCAATAACGTAAAATATGTTTGACATGTCGCATTAAAGAAAAAAATACAAAAAATGAAACGATTATATAATGGAATAAGTATATATACATATATATATATATATAAAATTATATTTAAGAAAATAACAAAATAATAAAAAAATAATCAATAGAAAAATATTTTTTACTGTCTTAGAGAATTTATTGTTCGATTCATTAGTATAAGCACATAACAGTTTTGTAATGACTACACATTTTCCTCATTTTTATTATTCATATTAAATTATAAAGTAATTTAATAACGAATAATGTATAATATACGTATATAGTAAGATTAACGAATGCACTTGATATTTAATAACAATTTATAATAGAATTTTAATTATATTTTAAAATATAAAGCATTAAAATAATCATTTTGCACAAATCCAATTTGTCATTCTTTTAAAGATACAAATAGAAATTTTCGATCAATATATCACGCAAAATGATTTAAGTATATCATTATACTTTTAGATATATAAATTCATTCGTAATAACAATTACAAATGATATTTCTTAGACTACAAGATAACAATTTATAGAATGAAAAGGAAAATTATTATTATTATATTTTCACTATGTATCACAATTTTGTGTATATGAATATCTGATATTTTTTAAAATATATTTATATATTTTTTTACATATATCTTATTTTAAACTTTGAAGGCGATCTGTGAATCCTTTATCTACATACATAACATTCTTAAGCGTATAACGCAACGTTTGTCTTAATTTCTACTAACAATTGATAATTATTTATATTTATACATTTTCATTCATAAAAATATTATTACGATAATAATGCATATATGTGTATTCAAAATAATTACATAGATACATATTTTCTTTTAATTTATAATCATCATATGATTTCTTATAAAAGATTAAGAAAAAAAAAATATTCATAATCGATTATCAATGAAACTTGTTTAGTATTTGTATGAATACAAATGATATTTTTTCCTTTAAAAAATAAATCTTTTATATGATATGATTCCCGATTTTGTAAAAAGATCAATGTCCATAACATGCATGCAATTTGAATAATTCTTTGTTAGCAAAACTTGTGTTACATTCTTCGCAATAATGTTTAATATCAATCATTTTCATTGAGGCCGACATCTTAGCTGTAACACTGTTTCTAATTGTTTTCATTAATGTTTTATTGGATGTTTTATTTCTATTCATAAGATTTTTAAGGCTTTTTGGTAATTTTTTAACCGATATATCCGCACTATCAGATTTTCTTATCTTACCGTTTCTCAGACAAACATCTTGACTTCTTAAATATCTTAGCGAATAATTTATACGAGTCAATCGATTCGATTTGATTTTTTTCGCTTTTAATTTATTGTTCGATATATTTCGTAAAGATTTCCAATTTGTTATACTAAAATTATCGATGGGATTTAATGCATTATGATTAATATTATCTTTTTTTATATTTACATCATAATCTTCAGGCAGTGAATCAATTTGATTAGGTAATGACAACATGGCGACTGATACCGATTCATCGAATATTAAATCCTTAAGATCCGAAGATTCTTCTTCCTTTATTTTTAACTTTATTTTATTTTTTAATTGTTTCGACATCTTATTTAATGGTAATTTTAATTCATTCGTAATATTTAAAACCTTTTTTTTATTCGCTTGACGCTTATTACTTTGCAATCTTTGGTTATTGTTCGTGGATTTTGAATATTTTCGTATTGGTCCTCTATAATTGATGGTCCCATTCCTTGGTCTCAAGATACGTCCTTCAGAATTATCGAGTTTTTCTACTTTAATTTGCGTTATATTAAACTCTGTTGAAGCTGACGTTTCTGACTTTATAATTGTCGATCTGTTTTCATTTTTCAATGATGACAAAGAGGGAAGTTTTCTTCTATTTTCTAAATAATTTATAGAATTCCTTCTAGGTCTTAAATTATGAACAATCATATCTTTTGAGGTTTCTTTGTTAGCATTATAAGATTCATTCAAATCATTAGATAAATTCAAACTGGAAGAAGTCGGCCTACATCTATCAGCATCTTTAACCTCATTGACAAGCTGAACTAAATTTGATCGTCCCTCAAATGTTTTACTGGATAAAAAATTCTTCTTTCGCGTTTCATTGGCGCAACTATCGTTACCTTGCCTAATTTCATTTGTCCTACTACATCTCGATATTTTGTTTTTATAATTTGTAGGTACAGTTTCATTACTTTGGTCCGATTTATCACAATAACAACTGCAACGTGTGTATGCTGTATACGTTATACGTTCGGAAATATCATCAGATTGAACACTATTCATCGGAAAAGTTACAGAACTCATCGAATTTATGTAGCCGACATCACCAACAATAGGATTTATGCCATACATGTCGTAATCCGGCGGTTCTACTTTGATCTTAATGTTTTCTATATGCACCATTGGCACACCGACTCTCTCCTTCGAATCTTCTTTTTGCATCCAAGATAATTGATTCTTCAAACCAGTATCTGTCTTCAAACAGTCCACATAAAATTTGTGAAACTCCTCCAGCTTGTAACTGCATCGATGACACATATGTTTCGGCAACAGGTCCATTTCGTGTACCTGCAGGATACACACGCGATACGAATGCGAGTGTTAAGTTCACGTGGTCGCATAAGGAAAACGAGGTGGGGATATATTGCACGTGCTGCATAAATGTATGAAGAAAATGAAGGGCGGGAAATTAAAGAATAATATTCGAATATGAATAATATAAAATCATAAAGGTATTTTACACAAAATAAAGAAAAAAAAACGATATTATTATAATGAAATATAATGAATTCTATTTTTATTCTAAATGAATAAAAAAAAATTCAAATGGCATCATCCAAATATAAATTGATCAATATTTGATAAAGAGATAATTATATAATAAAAAAATGATTTCGATTCTAATAACACATATGTGATATTTTTCGTCGACTTTAAACATTTAAAAATTCGTTGCAATATGTAATATAAATTATATCTACTTTTTTAAAGCTTCAAATACAAGATAATTTTAATTTTATTAAATTATCTAAAATAATTTAAGTTAACGAAAATATATAATATTCAACTAATTTTAATAATCTTGAAAGAAACGGAAATACGGAAATAAATTTTCCGTAATGTTACTTCAAGTACAAGATATTTAATATTTTCGTTATCTAAGAGTAATTCTATTTTCAGATATTTATTTTCAAATTTATAATTTATCTATTTCATGAATAATAAGGGGTTAAAACATTTGTTACTTGAAGTTATGCAATATATGAAAAGTGTTTATGAGGCATATTGGCGCGAAGTAACAATAACCTCACTTTTAGTATTATAAATGTAATCAATAAACATATTTACAAAAAAAATTAAAATCTGTAATAAATATGCTATATTTAATCAGAAAGATATACATTAAAAAACATCAATTTAGTAAATTAAATTTCATTAAAAAAAAAAAGAAAAATTATTGAACGTTCCTAGTGCAATTTCTGACAAAAAGGTGATTTAGGAGGGGGCGTTAATGATGTCAGGAAAGACCACCAAATACACGTGAAATTCATAACGAAACGATACGAATGTAGAAGGGAGAAGAGTGATATGACATACCATGATTGGGAGAATAGCGTTGATTTTCTTCACGTGGTTCTCATTCTTGTCAAAAATATTAATCGAGATACCGGATTGCTTACCGCAAAGGCGGCAGACGCGACTAGATTCGAGAGTCTCCATAACGGTATAAGAAGAATTAATTTGTCCGGGAGAGTGTCGCAGTAAGGAGTCGCGTGCGTATCTCTTCTATCCTTCTTGTAATTGCCTCACTAGAGCTTTCGCGGTACCCTGGCCGCGCTTCGCGGGTAATCCCCAAAAGCTCGCAGAGCGCGAACTTTCTTCTGCGGCTCAATCGCCGCCAGCGTACAATTCTGCGTCACGTTTCACCATCGGGGTTCGCGCAAACGCGAACCTTGGCAAGTGCTGCTAACTCGACGCAACTTGTGATCGACCGGTACCACCTCAATCTTCTACCGGCGGACGAAAAATCACCTGACTTTTCTCTTGATGCTTGCCACAACGATATCACCGCTCTCTACAAATTGAACGACAGGATCTGCTTATTGCGCTCTCGTTCGCTCGAGAGCAGAAGATCAATTTCAATCGATCCACCACCCACAGAAGTCGGGCAAACGGAGTTCGCCTTTTTTGTCGACGAATCGTAACTTACTGACATCTATCGGAACTTCCGGTATACGTGACGCGATGCAACTTACAGTTGATAATGTTTAACCAAACAATTACGTTCTAATCTTTTAATAAGTGACAGAATTATTTCTGACAAGCATATTTTACTTATTTAGAAGTTTATTTAATTTCATTTTATAATGGAGAATGAAAATACAACTAGTGAGAAATCTCTTGCAGACAAACATGCTGAGAGAATGAAACGTTTACGGGAACTTCACACGAAAAGAGTGAGTACAAAGTATAGTAATTACAATATAACCTATATTTTTTATTTAATTTTATTTCCATAACTTTTGAAAAAAATGTTTCTTACAAAATATTGATTTTATAGAATGAGGCCAGACAACAAAATCATAAAGAAGTAGTAGAGGAAGATAAAAGGAATAAACTTCCTTCAAATTGGGCATCACGTAAAAGACAAGCAGAATGGATTATACAAGATGAAGCTGCAAGAAAAGCTGCTCAAGAAAAAGTAAATATTGTTAAAAAATGATGAATATTATTAGATCATATTATAGCATAGAATTATTGAATATTGTATTATACATTTCATAGGGAGAAGATTATGAAAGAATGAAATTACTTCATATCGATGCAACAGAAGCAGAACGTATAGCAAGAAAGAAAAAAAATAAGAAAAATCCTGATCCAGGTTTTTCAGATTATGAACAAGCAGCTATCCGTCAATACAATAGGCTAGTAAAGAATATTAAACCAAACATGGATTCGTATGAAGAAGCTAAAGATAAATTAGGTCCAGCTTTTTATGGAGATAAAAATACTATATTACATGGTCTTCATGAAGATAAAAAAGAAGCTATTGACAAAATGGTTGAAGATTTGGAAAAACAGTTAGTATTTCACAGCTTAATGTTTAATTACAACATTCATATATTGTAATTCTTCTTCTTTTTCTAGAATTGCAAAGAGAGATAAATATAGCAGAAGAAGAATGCACAATGATGATGCTGATATTGATTACATCAACGAACGCAATGCTAAATTCAATCAAAAATTAGAAAGATTCTATGGTGAATACACGCGTGAAACAAAGTTAAACTTGGAACGGGGTACAGCTATATAATAGGTTGGCTGCAACTTTTTATTTAATTTAAATAGTGATTGTATTTACAGTTTTTATGTTTCCAATGTAATTTACGTTATACCACCCAACTATGCACTGTCCCTAAAAATAAAGCAAATATTTTTTATATCATATGTTATTTTATATTTTTATTCCTATATTAAAAATGTAAAAAATTACTTACGACTTGGGGAAAAGTTATGATGATGTGTAACTCGTATATGGATATCTTGAGTCTCGCCTGTAAATCGTATATTATATACATTTATAATACTCATTTATAATACTCATATTATATTTAATATATTTTTATATAATCTCATACGAGTACTTAAAAATTTCAAAATTCATTACTTACCAATTTGTGATTATTAACTCGTCAATTATTAAATAATATTAAATTATTAATAATTAGAAAAAATAACACTGCAAAATATATGGTAGATTAATCATGCCTTTATGTTAAAAATAAATTCATTAAAAAAATAAGAAAAATCATAAAAGTAGAAAATAGCACACATTCGTGCACTTAAGTACATAATAAATCTATTTTATTTATGCCGTATGTTCATCATTACGTTGTCATTACATAATTCCTTCAACGAGCAATTTTACAATAGAAAAGTAATATCACCTTTGGTTGTATTGCTCCATCACACTATAAGAAGTATAGAGATCATATATTTTTCATATATTAATTAATTGTTTGTGAAATATTATTCTGTGAGTTATCTGTTAACTCACAAATGTCAAAAAAAGAAAAACATGCGGTTAAGACATTGGAGTTTACTATTCCAAAGGCGGTGGAGGCGGCGGTAACGAGGTTGTAAGGTCCTCTATCGATTTTCCAGAAGTCGTACCTGTGTTTCCATGATCCATCAACCGTGGCATATCGCATTGTTCGCATTTATTCATCAATGGATGATTATCGAACGTGCACATTCTACAGACCCAAGAAGGTCCGTCTCGTTCTTCTCTGTCAGTATTGTTATCACTTAGTAGTTCCGGTTGCCAGGCGGGTGGTTGACTTGGCAAAGGCGGTGGATTGGAACTGACAGAACTCGATGGTAAAGGTTGACCAGTATAAATATGCTGATAAAACTTTTCATTCGTTTCACCCAAAGGTACTGCAAATAATAATAATAATAATAATAATAATAATAATAATAATAATATATAAATAAATAAAACAACTGAACTATAATATTTTATCTGAAAAAAATATTAAAAAATATAATAAAATCACTACCTCTTGGATCTGACCATTGATCTACTTCATCCGCGAGTCTATCGCATTCAACTTGTAACTGATAGATCTCGCTTCGTAATTTTTTTTTTAATTCCTGAAAAATGATCATTACATAATAATACATTTATTGAACATTACATCGTCTTAATCTTAATCAACGTTGCATACTTGAGGAGGCATAGAAGAATCAAGAGGCCTCGTGAGAGATTGTAATTCTTTCTTCATCGCTTCGAGTCGTCCTTTCTCGGCTCTCAATTCCCTGGCGAGTCTTTCTTTTCTTTCTAACTGCTCTGCGACCAATTTCTTTTGATGCTCCGCCACTAAAATGCCATAACATATTTTATTAGATTTAGAAGAAATACAATCGGTATAGTTTTGTTGAAAAATATATATTTTATTGTTGACTTGTTTTACAAAAATATACTTGCAGTATTGTATGTTCTAATTTGTCAGCAGAGATTGCATTGATATAAATTAGCCTCAACCCTTGTCAACGTTTTATTTCACTGTGTGTAAACGATTAAAGGGGAAACACGAAATATGAATTGTAGCGTTCAGGGAACGCGTCAACATCGAGACGACGCTGCTCGTGAGAGGGAAAAGCAGATCAGGTGGTCCACGTAGAGTAACCGCAAGCGTGGCTATGTATAGACGGAGCGTGGGGTCAGGAATGCGTAAATATCGTTCTCAGTGTTACATGCGTGGGCGTAGTATGTGCGACGGAGTGGTTTTCACAGGTAAATATACGTGTACGTAATTCCTACGATATGAGAATTCAGAAAACAAAGCGAATCATTTTTACAGGATATCGAAATAAACAAAAAATTTATATATATATATATATATATAGTGAATAATAAAAATAGCTCGTCTAAAAGGTTATTTTCAAAGTAGAGAAAGATATAGTTAAGAAGATCTTTACCTTGATTCAACGGCGATCGATTTTGATCGGAATTGGCCGATACGCGCTCACCAATGGGACTGGAGGGCGGCGAGGTCGTCGTCGGTCCTGACGGAGTCGTTGGAAGGCTAATGGAAGGGACGATGTTCGTTGTCGATGGTACGGAAGGTGTAGTTGGGGCGCTCATTGTCGTCGTAGGCCTCGGCAACTGACTAGGTGGCCCTGCTGGAAGACCTGCAACTTGAACGTTTTCAATCGGTCAAAGGCTGTCTCGATCTCTTTGGAAGCGCATATATTTTTATTTATAGGATTGAAAAAAAAAAAAAAAAGAAGAAATCGCGAATAAAGGAAAATAATACAGACCTGGTGGTCTTTGAGGACCGGTCTGCGCCGGCGGTATCAGACTGTTGGGCCTATTGGGGCCCATCGGAGGCCTGATTCTCGCAGCCGCCACAGTGCCAACGGCTCCCGCCCCAATGCTGATCTGAAGACGACTTTGAAAGCCCCGAGGATCTAGAGAAGAGCTCGAGTAAGTGAGACTCGAGCCCTGTGATCTGATGTCGATCGGTGGTTGAGGTTCCGAGGATGGGGGCCTCAGCGTCAGACTAACCGAGGTGTAGCTTCGCGTGTGATCGATCTGCGGCCCCGTGTTTACCACGTTCAGTAATGGCTCGGCATAATAAGTCCGTGGATCGAGGAGCAGATCACTTCGTTTACAGGCACCACCAATCGTAGGCACCGTTCGAAAGTCTAAATTGTTGGCCGGAATAAAAAAGAAAAATATTCCTTCTGTTACGAGCTCGAATAAATTACACGATCGAAGATACGAGAAGAGATGTAAGATCAAAAGAAGTCGACGGCATGTAACATGTAACGGCGAAGGATTTCTTTCGACTAACGGGCAAACAGGATCTCCACCGCACACAAGGCCATGTGATGTAACGTGATCGAAATTGAAATCGCTGCCATCGTTGCACGCGGATAAAAAACCTGTTTAATTCTTCCTCGAATATACACGATCATAATTAAATTCGAATAACGTAATTACATAATACGCAATCGTGCAACTATACTCGATCAAATTTATTATCGCAACTAATGTAATTGCAACCTACTATCATTGAAAGCATATCGGTTCTAATATTGAGTAAACAGTTTCCTCCATACCAACTTCAATACCATTTTCTTTTTTTTAACATATATTAACCATTACGCTAAAGAATAAAATATAATTTATCACGAGAAAACTGTTCGACTCTGAAACGACCAATGCTTATCCACTGTCCTAATCCTAGCCCTATAAACAACACCGTTCCGATCGTTCATCAAGGAGATTTCCTATTATCCATCCATCTATTTCGACTTCCCCTATCTCGGATAATCAACTACCTCTGGTACGTGGATGCGTACCGCGATTGCCAGCAGGGCTACAGGCAACGTTCACGTTCAGCTCGAATCCGGCTGGCTCGTTTCCCGCGTTCTGGACTTTGTTAAGGCAATTCGAGTCGCTGGCTCCTGTGCAATCGTCGAAGAAACCGCGTGTCGTACAGACGGCAGGCGCCGAGGAAGGGGTGGTGGATGAGTTAGCCGCGACCGGCGAGGAGGCTGATACGGCAGCTGCTCGTGTACAGGCGACAGGGCAACGCCGCGCCATACCGATGTCCAGTGATGCCGGCCTGTGCGGCCGCGTGTTGTTGGTGGTGGTGGTGGGGGGGTTGCTCGTGCCGCAACCGCGCTGCGCTTGATTCATCGAACAGCAACGTTGCTGCTGCGCAGCCACGTGGTTCGCTCGTTGTTGATGATGCTGTTGCTGCTGGAGGATGCCGCAAAGTACCGCCGGTGGGAATGCACCCGGAGACTGTCGTGACTCTTGGGTGGCGCGAAGACTTCTCGCGCATGTCTCCCGATCGTGGCTGTTCTGCAATGAACAGATGCACACTGGGTCAGCCAATTTCCGGACACCGTGTCGCCGAGCTCGACCGGGGAGGGTTTTGCGTTTCTTTTTCCAATTGGAAAATTTTCTTCCCTCTCCTGGATCCCAGCAACGGACGCTTAAACGCTTGTTCTCTCTCAACTCTTCGACTTTACTCTCCTCCTAGAGGATTGATGCCAGTTAACCGTTTGCGGTCCGATTAAGTTAGGGGAGAACGACGGATTTGCTTCTGGTTTCAAGTTCCAATCAATGCATAGTCCGTTGTAATTGGAGTTTGCTGAGAAGTTTGCAGAGAAAGATAGACCGCAAAGGGTTAAATGTTGCAAGGCATCGACGCGATCCTTGACAGTGGATAGTTGTGAGATTTCCTGGTCTATCTTTCGCGGTAACGGAAACACGTTTGACAAACACGTTTTGTTATCAGGACGCGATTATCAGGACACGATTTTCAGCGACTGGAAATCCCAGAACTTCTCCATTCCGCGAATACAAGAGAATTGAAATTATATTGTTTAGTGCGGTCAATCTTTGCTGATTAAGAAACGCTATATATTTTTGAATGCGAAATTAGAGAAAAACCAAATGGTCAACACAAAGGACGTCTATATACACACAGGTTCCACGCTCGTGCAATGAGAGAAGAAATTTATGTCTGTTAATTTGCAATGCAGGAATGTTAAGATACTCGTGATGTGGTGCGTCGTATGGTTAGTCGTTATGATGATGATCAATTTTTTTTTTTTTTTTTTTTAGCATTGACACTTGGATGAGCGAAAAGAACAAATCTCTCTAAACTGAGGTTAAACTGAGGCACACTGTGCAATCAAGAAGGAACTCTTCCCGGAAAACTCGATCCAATCCGAGCAAACCTGGATCGTTTACGATCGCATTGCGTGAAAGGAAAATTTCTTTCTCTACTCCGTTCTTTGCTCTGGATCGAAGTTTCCGGGAGACCAGCATATAGGAACGATATATCTGGCGGACAAAGAGCACCTATACCTGGGCGATGCACTGGGAAACGACGTGATCAGGGAGCGCAGGGAACTGCTGCTTCAGCTCATGGAACAGCTGCATGATAGCGATGTTAGAGCAATGGCACTCCCCCATCGTGGGCCCCCATCCTCCTGGCAAGGCCTACCTGTGGGTGCCAGGTCTCTTGTTACACCAGTTTGTATGATTCGATGTCGAAGGAACAAATACAGCCCAACAATACAGCTGATTAATCGATAAACCGAGGATCGCCACGATCGTTGGGTGTGTCGATCGAGCGGCATCGAGACAAATTCGCGAAATAATGAAAATGAGAAACGATGTGTCGGTGGATAAAGTAAGGTAAATTGTTATCGATGATTTTCCAACGAGCACGAGTATGTGTTGTGGTAGACAAACGAGACCGGGAGAAGGTGGAATCCGGCAAGATCGTCGAAATTTTGTAGTTTAGTGGATAAACGATTTGGATGGCCTCCAAATACGACGTTTCTTGCAATTTCGTGTCAGTGCGCGAAAGTGTTTCAAATTATTCAACCACGGATGAGTGGACGGGGATGCGATTAATGGAGACAAAATCGTGAGAAAATGAAAAGGTAAAGACCGTGGAACCTGCCGGGGCAAATCGCCTCACTTGTTGGAGACGCGATGAAATATTACGCATGATCGTGCGTTGAATCCTCTTAATTATAGCGAAGGCCACACCAAACTTCGATCCGTGTACGCGGGACTCCTTAAGTTTGGAGATTTTCTTTGACTTGAGATGCGATCGTTAATTTCTCGAAACGCTTCGATCGTTTTTTTTTTTTTTTTTTTTTTTTTTTAATTTAATTTAA
>NW_025222129.1:1313203-1398361 GCF_014066325.1 Apis laboriosa
CTCTCTCTCTCTCTCTCTCTCTCTCTCTCTCTCTCTCTCTCTCTCTCTCTCTCTCATAGGAAAAGGGAAAAAGGAACGAGAGCATTTCCGCTTTTCACGATGCGCCATTCATTATTTAAATCCATTACTGTTTGACCCATTTTTCAACAGGATGAATTCGCCTATAGTCTGGTGTGTACATACCAGATGCGCCAATGAAAATCTTGCCTTTTGTTGTTGATGTCGTATTGTTGATTATCGATCATCCTTCTCCGTCGATTACTTCTAATTCGTATGGTATGTGTAGAGTAGTGTATATCCGCTTCGATTCGTTGTCGATTTTAAACGAGATTAAAATTCTAAGAAAATTCTATATAGTGATGCTTCAAGGAAAAACTTGCCTCGCGTTTCAATAGGATTTTACGAGTCGATAACTCCAAGAGACACCCGTTACGTTACGGAATTGGCAGCGAGTAAAGAAACGGTGGACACCTGTGCCGCGTGGCACGTAGGAGTGCCACATAATTAGCCGGCACTGCGCGTGCCACGCTCCCACGCGTGCACGCATGCGCTTATCCGTCCGCGTAAGCGCATCGTTGCATCGAAAAATTTAGGGATCGATCTTTTCAATGATCTTACGAGTTATGAAAAAGAAAAAATTTCTCAGCAATTTAACCTTTATACCGTCGACTCCCTTTGCAAAATGGCAAAAATTACAATTTACGGTTTAGTGGTAGAGGAAAAAGAAAAAAAAAAAACGTTAAAAGCTACCGTGAAAAAAAAAACACTGTAACCGATGTTAAACCTTGAGGAAATATTATTAACATCCGAAAATTCGCGTAAAGAGCGAGGAAATCACGTTTAAAAGCATAAGATTGAAAACCAACGTACCGTCCGACTCGCAGCTACTCCTACGCATTTTCGATTGTGGATGCGTTAAGGCTGTGCCGAAAATCCAGAAAAAGCGAGTAGAGAGAGGGTTGTTCGCTCGATCGGAAGAAACTAAGAGGTTAGAAGCTTTGCGAGTGCAATTCGCACTTGGCACCCAGCCACGTGAGAGAATAAAGTCCTAGGTAGAATTAATAATTCGACTCTCTTTCTTCCGTTGCCTAGCACCTGGCAGGCCGGCATGTCAGGTGAGTGAAGCATCAATCAGAGAGAAAACTGTTTATTGGCACGCGGCCGTACATTCAAGCCTCCGATTAGAGAGCGTTCGCCCTAATCGGAGTATCTTCTTTTAAACACCGCTACTTTCTAACCGCGGCTTTCTTAATCGTGTTCCGAATCGGGCAAACGAAACGCACGTGTTTAAAAAAAAAAAAACGCATTCAAAGTTCTTATCGAAAAATATCCGTTACGAATCCTTATGAATCGCAAGATTTTTTACCATTCTTCTACTAGTTCCTTCACCATTCTTATACGAATATAAAATATGTATTTTTGTTCTAAGTATTTGTATAAAGTTAAAGTTACAAAGTTACATTCGCGTCACTTTGTATCTGTCACGCGTTTTTGCTGGTTGTACCGGCAACGTCTGCCAGACAGTCGGTCGTTCGACACGCAAATGACGAAAATGCAAATAAACGCGAGTGGGCAGGTACTCGATGCGGAAATGCAACAGTGAATCGAATTCGTTCCGACCCCGTCGAGGATTGTGCAAATCTCTACCGAACTCGCTTTGCCAAACGGAATCCTCATCAACGGAAAATACATGCGATACATGTGACTTTTCCCTCGACAACGACCAACGATGACATTATACGTTTATTCTTACAAAGCGGGATTCGAGACGATGGACAGCTCTCGCGCTGCTGTTTCGATCGGGAGCGGAACGAATATATTTTTCCCTTGGCCTGAGAGCAAAGGAGAAGCATCTTTTAATTGCACCAGACACGCAGGATGTTTCTATCAGTGACACAGAGGGGATTTTAAGAGGGGAACGAGAACGTCGTTCGTCGGGACAGGCGAAAAAGGAAAAGCGGAATTCCAACATGCCGGGAAGATATTTGTGTCATGAAATACCCAGGAGACACAGCGTGGCTGTTTTCGTCTACTCCTGGCAATGCAGGGAAAAGCAAATTCCACGAGTATTTTCACGCATTTGGAATAATTTTTCGATGTTTCTTTTTGTATATCCTTTACTCCCGTTTTCCGATTGTTCGTAATTGTTCCAATATCTCTGCACAAATGTCACACTGCCAAACGAATCGTTTCCGCCCTAAAATGACAATTGTATAAATCAATAAAAAAAAATCTGATCAACGAGGTACAGAAATAAAGAAATTACAATTATATTTTAACATGATAATATTAATTAAGAGTAAAAACTATAGAAAATTATTCTATGCAAGTTGAGTTGACACCTGTTGCTTCATAAAGCCGCATATCCATCAGACGGAAGTAACATGCGCGACTATATAAATGCAAAGTTAAAAATATCAGAAAAATTTTTAAAGGTTAATAATGATAATTGCTTTTATTCACAAGAAAGAGCCGACATGTCTCTCATTCGCGCAATTATTTACATTTCCAGTCACGAGAACGAGATATGCAAATTATCGAGCTTGCCAATAACTTGTCGTTTTACGCGCAATATTTTAGAACTGCATGAAAGCACAGTAATCATGGCCGACTGAAACTACTACGAGCAAAAAAAGAGAAAAAAGTACGTCGAGCTTAGTGGCAGACAAAAATAAGGAACCAAGAATAATAATTGACGGGGGACGCAACGCTAACGTTAAGCAGAGCTACGATAAGTTACGCCTCGAGGTAAAAATAAACACTATCCTGAAAATAATATTATACTTTTTTTTCACGTAGAAAACGTCAGTGTTAACCATTACATTAACCTTTTGAATATTAATCACTAACTCCGAGTCTTTTTCTTGCAATTCGTTTGTTTTTCATCCAACTTTAAAGTAATTTATCCAATATCGTTGTTGTAGATTATAATTTAGGGCAATCGATAACACGAGAAGATAATCGTTAACAGTGTGAACGCGCCTTTACCTGTATATACACACATCAGTATATACACATATCAGATATGCCTGATATGACGTTAATTCTTTACGATTTCGATAATTTGCATACATCCGTAAAACTTGTTTATTAACTACTAAACAGCTTTTTCACGCTATTATAAATATATCGTTGACCTTTAAATTCCGTTTCCACATGTGCCAAAAAATTTAAATTTCGATCTTCCGATCGAAAGTCCGGTAGTCAGGATAATTGCTAAAGAATTAACACTGATTAATTATATCAAAAATTACAAAATATTGTAGTTATTAAAAAATAGTTACATAACTTGAAGCAAACTTTAAGCTTATGTAAATAAATATTATCTTTGTTGTTACGATTCATAGAGTAAAGTGTTTACTTTTCCAATGACTGTTCAAAACGAGACTTTTTAACCGACTAAATATTACTATAGTTTTTAAATCGAATAATATATGTCAGAACAGCTAAAATAGAATTGAAGATTAGAATTCATAAAATCAATTGACCTGGTTCCTTTTATTTATGATACGCTCGAAAAAAATAAAATTATAACAATTCTTTACTTTTGAAATTACCTATAGAAAGCTTATTAAGAAGAGTAACGATATTTCCTTGTTTAACAAACGACAAAGAAAGACTAAGTTACACATATTTTGATAAAAAATGTACGTATATAAAAAAAACAATAATATAGAAATGGAAATGATTAACGAAAGTCCATCATCAATCAACAAAAAGATTGACATTTGTCTCGAAGTTACTATATAAGTTACGATAATTTGAAAATCAACACCTCTATCAATTAGAAAACAAAATAAAAATAAAAACTAAATAAGAAGAATATTCGATATATCAATGTACTTATCAATGAAAATCAATCCATACGAATATATTGTTAATATATTATAATACTCGATACAATTTAATATATTTCATTGCATGGAACAAACTAAGCTAAAAATTAAATTATATTTTCGTTTCCATTCTTATTGATTTTATATTTTTTTTACTATTGATATTGTGAAAATTGAAGAATAAAGGACTTCGAAAAGTCAAATTAAATTTGAATTATGTATACTTTGATGTATAATTCAAATCGTAAGCTTGAAACTCACCGGACGGCAACCATTGGAAATGTCCAACGAACGAGAAACCAGTAATCGTTCACTTCGAACACTTGATAAAAACACTTTGTAAATGCCGCAATTTTATTCACGTATTTAAAAGTGAAATTTTAATTGTCACTGTACAGACACGCGGATAATAGTAACTTTTCAGTCGTTTTCGAAGATTTTAAAACACGAACAAGCGGCGACCGTCCGTTGGGACCACTGATCAGCTGTGCACTGCGTACTGAAACGACATTAATCGATTGAAAAACTATATGCATTCAAATGTTTTTTATTTAGCAAAAATATTTCTATATACTTCGAATATTTTAATTTAATTTTATTATTTATTCATTTTCGAACATTCATATGAAAGTTTGCATTTTTAAATATCAAAATAAAAGAAGTTTTATTGATTGCGTAGTCAAAATGGCCGCTCATACGACAAGTGCTTCCCTATTTATGAATGGAAGACACGTCGTAATAATCAGTATCAGTCTCAAGGAAAGGGAAGGAGTATGCTATTTTAAAACTTATACGAATAGATAGCAACGTCGTTAATATAGACATATTTCTTTTCATTTTTAGAAAATTCTATTCTATCATGATGTAGAAAATATATTTTCCAAATTTTTGTTGGAAATGAATAAGATATTAAAAATATCTATAAACTTAAAAGTCAATGTAAATATTGATATATTCGTTTCTACAAGTATAAACCAAAATAGTACAATATATATAATAGTTATAATAACGATTTACAATATAATAGTAATAATAGTACAATAACTAATATAAAATACCGAATTTGTTAGATTTCTGAATAATATTGAATGAAAAGTAAGCACTGGCTGTTTTCAAATAATGATTTTTTTTATCATTACGAGAATAATATTTGCAAAGAAATTTGTAATGATCATATCACAAATTCTTTGTATTTTTGGATTTTTCGACTGACTGTAGCGTAGAAATTGGAAGAAACGTATGCACTATAATTTATTCAAATACGATTATATAAAAAATATTTTGAATATACGAAAAAATACTAAGTTTATCATTACGTGAATTACACGAGACTAGAATATCTTTTCTTATATTCAAATTGGGGTTGATATGCTGAAGGAATATAATGGACAATGTAAACGTTTGTTAAAGAATAACCATCATTAATTCAGTTTATTGATTAGTCGTTAGATGTATGATAAATACAATGCACTTTCCAGAAAACAAAAGAAAAATGATAAAGAAATATATACGAAATATAATTAATTTAAACAAGTATTAATCATAATTCAAATGCATACGTCTCTCTCGTATTTTCTACTTGTGTTAACATTACGCGCCATCAAAAATATTGAAATACATTATCTTTAAAAAGAAAAAAAAATACGTTAGCTTTGATCTAAAGTATATGTAAAACATTAAAATACTTTTTCTAAAAATAATGCTATTCATATGAATATTACGTATGAAATGCATACGTACCAGAGAAAAAAGATAAAGAAAATGGAAAGAAAGGAAAGGAAAAATTGTTTAAATTTTCTGGATACGCTTACACATCGTTTCTCGAAAGCCTTAATACACTCATATACGTATCTTCTACTGTTTTCTGCGGTAAAAAAGCTACTTGTTCTGCATCAGTTTAGGCCATAAAAGAGTCGACGATAATTTGTCAAATATACGTAGGAAAAATTTATATAAATCGGTGTAGCCGAATCGGCACAATCAAATCCAGATAATAGAACCTTTTTTAAGAGTACTTCAATAACTTCTGATAAATAGTGAACTCTTCCTGCAGAATCATTCCTTGGAAGAACTGCAACTTTTGTAAAAAAATGTATTTTGTGTGCCACATTGTTCACACTGCTTATTTCTACACCGATGTCGAGGACTTTTCTACGTCAAAGTAACGAGATCGTAGACCCGACGGCAGAGGTCCAGCCTAGTCGTCGTTGACCTCGATTGGGATACTGGTTGTGAATGTCGGAGTCTCTAGCTCTTCGTGCTTTTTCATTTTCATGCTCTGAAACGATAACACAATTTCAATAAAATATAAATTATATCAAAAGTAAAAAAGATAGAAAAAAAAAATTCAGATCTCTTTAAATTTATTCAACCTGCTGTAACTTATAGTGATTAATAATATCCTGATCAGCCGGACAACTTTGTAAAAAGGCATCCAGCCTGTACATATGATGCATATATCGCCAGAGATGCACTAGAGTTTCAGGAATCTCAAAGTCCGCAAAATATTTGCCGGCCACCCTGATGTGTTGAAGTCGTGGCATAAGTTCACAATCGAAACAGCACATTGTATCGCCTGTGAGGAAACGAGTACCCTTACGGCCTAGATGTTCGTCGATTTTACGTAAGTGTGCCATCAGGGACGAGGATTTTGGATCTTTATCCTTATCCTTTGCGTTCAACAATAACAGTTTCAGTTTCTAAAACAAAAACGTTCGTGTCACACATTGAGCGATTGCTCTTGGCGAGAAAGTAGCAGTTTCTTGGCAAAGCGACTTCAGTTTTTAAACATACACTGAACAAGTTCTCAACAAGGGTAGCCACTTCTTTATCCTGCACGAAGAGATTATGTCCACCGGGAATGTTTTTCATAATATGTCGTTCGATTTTCTCGTTTTCTAATATCGCATCGCCGTTATCGATTAAGATTGGCGGAGGTGTTGCCTGAAAGTTGGTGCGGAAATCAGGCGGCGGTTTTTGCATGTCGACCGTGGTCACTTTTAGAGAAATTGTTTTCAATTCAGCAAGAAGATACAAGTCCATAAAGTACTCTTGACAGAAGAGACATGCACCCTTTCGGCGACCATCGATCGTCGAAGCCTGCAAAAAATATATTCACATTGTCAATTTATCACACATTAATAATTAATAATATCAATTTTCTGATTGATTCTTTTCTGATTTTTTGTTAAAAATAATAATACTGGTGAACAATAAAAATTTCATCGAATGATGCAAACATGAAACGATATCTATTTTCTCCAGTTGATCGAGCAAATTGAGAGTATCTAGCGTACTCGCTCCGCTCTCATTTTCTCGATGTCACGGTTTATTTATTCCCCTCGATGACGCACCCTGCTTTCTTTCTTACTAAAAGATACTACGAAGAAGCTTTAGTTCGCACATATAGCTATAAAAAGAAATTCATTTTATTTAAACTCGTTGAAATATAATGAAAAATCACATAAATTTATTTTCATACTTTTTTAAAAATAAAAATAAAAATTCTATACAGCATAATAATTATAATTAATAATTATAATTAATAATTATAATTATAATTATAATTAATTATTACATATTATACATAATAATTACTAAAAAAATAAAAGCAGTACAAAATTTGATTAAATTGATAACTGGCAATATGCCAGTTCCTATCAGAAACGTCATTTCTATTTTCATTCAGTTTCAAAAAAATCATATTTCGATTTCGATCGTAACGACATCCACAGCGAATCCAGCAACCATTGTGTTTTTTTAATGAAAAAGAAAGAACCAATTCGAATAGTTGATATTCACGTGGCTGATTATTTTTTCCACGATGACGTAAGTCCGACCTCCAAGTTTTAAGAACGAATGATGCGAGCAAGTTATACCTTGATCCTCGAGAAATGAGCGTGGTCACTTGTCTCTTGTTGTGTGCTTGGCAATTTTTTGACCAAGGTCAAAAATGTAACCTTTGTATCAGGTCAGTTCCGTGTTTTTGAAAATACAATGAATAGCAGATTAACAAATAGTAATTAACAATTATAAGATAGACGTGCAAATTATATATTATAATCGTACTTAAAAAAAACGAGATTTCTCGATAGAATAAACATTTAACACAAGTTCGTTCAATTAAGAAAAACATCGAAGAGATACGTGTCATCAAATATCAATGACGTGGAAAGCGGTGACCTTAGATCAAATGTCACGAAGTATCGAACGTCTTTCATCTTCTAAAATAATAATCTTATGCTCGTTATTTGCGTTTTTTCTCTTGAACGCTTAAAAATTTAATTGTGATCAAATTATATCTTTTCATAGCGGCAAATGTGATTCCCGTATCGACAATTTCTGTCTAGTAAGCTACCAAAATGTAAATGGGCCGAATATGAGAAGCGTGGCTGATATTTGACCGAAGCAAATTCCTGATTTCTTCTGAAATAAGCGAGTTTCTCCTCGCATGGGTACACGAGATTCCCGTTTCAATTTGACCGACGAATAGACTTATAGAACGTATCAAGCGGTTTTCGAAGCTCTCTCGTCTTTTACCTGCAATGCACACGCGATTAGAATACTTGGCTTCGGCATATCGGTATAGAAGAGGACAAAATGTAAAAAGGAAGAGAACAATGCTTACGGATACAACACGTCATCAGCAGGCAAGTTGCTGTATAATGCACAGCATATGGTAAATAGGCGAATATAATAAAAGCCAATGACTATCATTGAGATACGTGTATTAATGAGTATAATTTCATGATATATCTTTTATATATGTTAAATGTACAACATATTATATCATTATTTTTCTCCATTTTTTTTTATTACATCATGTAATATATAAATAAAATATATACACTTCATTCCAATTAACAAACAACTCGTTTTAAAAAATTCTATTAAATTTAGAAAAAAATTCTTTTTTCCTATTTGTATAATACGATATACAAAATAATAACGATACAAAAATAACTTATTCGAGACATAATTCTATCTATTACTCCTAACCGAGAACCCTCATAATGACCTTAAGAAAGATTAAGCCGCAACATCTGATCGATTTTTTATAACCGCATTCAGTCACACGATACTTCCCTATGCATGGTGGTGTAACGTAGAATATTTGCATGCATGTATTTATTATTTACGAATAAATTAAATATCACTTCATACACATTCCTGTATTTCGTTCTTCTAATTCTTTGTCCTTTTTTCCTTTTCTCTGTCATTCATTGCTCATGCATCGACCATTTTTCACAGGTATGCAAATAAAACGTAAGAATGACTAATCTTCGAGATGGAGACGATATTAACAGTTAAAAGATTCATGGTCACGAGGAAAGCCGATGCAAAGTAATCAGGAAGGTAAAGAGAGAATGATGGCGGATGAAGAAGAGGAAAGAAGGGAAGGGGAGCTGTTTACGCACGGGGGAAAGCCAGAAGGCGAGGAAAGCGGAAGGTAAAGGAGTTCATCGTTTAACGGTAGAATCTTGAGGACCTCGTCGAGCTCCCCGTCGTTTCATCCCGTTTGACACACTTACGAAGACCTCGCATGATCGCCTTCCGAGTGCAAGGTCGGCTAGTTGCCATTAAATCTCTTCTTGTAATGAACATTGTTGGTTATCTCTTGTTCCTGTAGGGTTCCACTTATAAGGTTCTTTCTCTTTATTTCTCTTTATTTCTCTTTATCTCTCTTCTGGGTCAATGTGCAATTAAAAAAAAATTCAGTAGTATTCGAAGCATGAAAATCAGGCTCACGGAAGAACATGCAATTTCAAATCTTTATTTATAGAAAATATTTATATGAAGATCTTGATCGATCGGATAAATTTCTTTTGAAAAATTCTATTAAATTTAAATGTTTATAGAGTAATATTTTCAATGCTATTTACGAAAAGTTTAAATTCATTTTTGTAATATTTTTAATTTTGAATAATATTTTTATCGGAAAATCTTGATAATAGTTTGATAATTATTCTTGTGAATGATCTCATAAAATGTGTTGTGAAATGAATTCCGATACATTCTTTCTTCTGCTTATTTATTTTTATTACGATCCAGTAATGATAAGAAGAAAATTGTTTATGAGAAAATATTTCTAACACAATTGTACTTTCAGTCGAGTAGATGCGATAAGATTAACGTTTGACATTGCCTGAAATAGCGAAGGCTTGATTAAAAGCAACACACAGGTGAAGCAAATCCGAGGCCGGATTCAGTCGATCCGATTGGCGAAAGTTTAATCGACAACTCGTAATTGGACAATCGAAGGAAGCCTCTTTCCCTCTAAGGAGATGTTTTCCCAGAAAATGTGGTGAAAGAACGTTCCAAGAAATGGAATCGAGTTCGTTCTCGATTAAATCGAACGTTGTATGAATCTATGACGATTATCTATCTATTGTTGCTCCGAAAATAATATCTGTGATAATATAAAAAAATTAATTTCAAAAGAGAATTAATAGATTTGGATTATTTTCGTTATCTTTCGATAATGAAAATCGAAGAGCAAAAGTTAATTTTCACGATACATGTCTATTTTTATCGCTAATTACAAGAACGGAGAGCGGAACCTTCCAGCCATTATTTTCTTATCCTTCGCTTGGTTATGTGTGAATGCTTCTAATCTCGTTAAATTAATATATGACCCGTGCAAATACATCGTTGTGGTTCTAGAATGTCTATAATAAATGTGTGAAATTGTTATATTTTCAGTGACGAATTACGCGGGAAAAAGTAATCACAAAAAATAATAAATGCAATACGTGTAAAAACGAATAAATACATTATCATAAAAATATACTCCAAGATAAAGAATCAATCATTTCTTTCTTCTAGAGAAGAACTAATGACGTAGAAAACGCGGTCAACCAGAATCTCATTTATATGTATATGTATATATATCTATTTTTATTGGCGTTATGTTGATTTCTTTGCACGAAATGGTTCTGTATATATTTTCCTTGATGTCTCTTGTGCTTTTATTTTAATTAATCATTAAGGAATACGAAAAGCTTTCGAACAATGGTTACGTTCCACCATATTCGAAAAGCATATTAAAGTTCAACTTATCGAAATTGAGTCATCTGATTGATTGGTGATTTGTTCAAATAACTAAGCCACTAAAAGGATGAAGAAAATAAAAGATGAAAGAAGCGGTTGGACGCTACTTGCAAACGATCAATGGTCACTGAGAGCAGCTTCTTTATTTTCGAAACGGTAAACGATGCACACGGATCTTTGTCACAGATGATTGTTTCGGTGGCGTTCCTAATCGGCAAATGAAAAAAAAAAATATTGAAAAGAAGAAGAAAATACAAGAAGAAACCAGTCGTTTGTTCCACGCCCATATCGTGCACGAAACGATCGCCTTTTTTTCCTATCTCTTCCTTCTTCCCCGTCTTTACTTCACGCGTGGTACAAACTCACCTTGATAATCAGCTCGATCTCAGGTACGTCACCGTTGCTTGTACCGTTCTCGTGACTGTCGTCCGCCATTCTTTAATTAGGAGTTTCTTGTTTAGAAGAATAGCACTTTTTCTCGTTCTCCGCAGTTCACTATCGAATAGGATAGGTACCTCCCTTCTTCAACGATTAACTGCAACAGAACGCGATGGAAGCTCGCGGAATACTGACGCAGCGCGTGCCTCGCCACGTTCACGACAATAGCGCCTCACTACGGAAGAGTTCTCAATTCTCTGTTATTGATTTCAGTCGGTATTCTAGCAAACTCTTATTCCAATATTTTATAATATTCACAAAAGCAATTAAATTACTGATATAAATATATATATAATTAATATATAATTATCGTAATAGAAATCATAAATAGAAACATATCATAATTTAAAGTATTAATTATTTTTTTACTGTTCTTGCTTTGTATTTAATAATTATTAAACATAGTTATTTTATAAATAAATAATTATTTAAACAATTTTTAATATCTTTTTATTACATTAATATAATCTTAAAATTATCTTAATATTTTATATAAAATTAACCGATAATTAAAGAAACAAACGAATTAATAACGTATTAATCGTATTCAAATATATCGAGAATCGATATTATCACACCATCAATCTTCAATATATCGAATAGAAACTATCGATATTTAAAATTCGATTATTTGAAATTCAAATAAAAAATTTTTTCGTTTCATATTAAAATTAAGGAATTGAAGTAAATATAGGTTAAATAAAACAAATTTGTCAGCTACATTATTTATGCATTATATTTTTAATGATAATGCTTAAACAATAGAGCAACAATAAAACAGCATTTCATATGTACATAATTAATAATTTTCCTCTTATTGTAACAAACATTAATTTTTATAATCTTGAACATTGCATGATGTATGTATGATGTATATATAAGTCTATAAAATTTATATTTAAGATTTTTTATATCACGACATTCATTTCACGCTTTCTTTATATTTTCATTCCTTTATATTTCCTTTATTTATTGATGATAAATGAATATAATAGAAAATGGAAAAACAGGTAGAAGAGGATTGAAAAATCTATAAAAAAGATTTATATATTAGATATACAATCATCTAATAATAGTCTTTACTACTATTCCAGTTAGTTTTAACATTTTTTCTTTTGTTAATTCAGAAAAAATGCATATAAATGTTCGATTATGTTTACATAAAAATATAGTATTAATTTTTGTTTAATTAGACTATAATAATAATGAAGGCAATCATATTTTATTTTCAGAGTGATGCCATATTTAATCGATTTTAAAAAACAATAATAATATCACATGATTCTAAATTCTGTATATTCTTATAGAGGAATATAGGAATATAATTGAAAAAAGTGCTAAAATATTTTATACAGAAAATATTTTATCTATGAATTTTTCTATTTTATGATTATTTTTTATAATAAAATTTATATGTTATGAATAATAACTTCAACAACAAAACTAAATTTATGAGCTTAAAGACAAATTTCAGTTTAGCTCATTAAATACTAATGAAAGGCACAATAGTTGGTTTATTTATTTATAAATGTGGAAAGAAGGAAAACATTTGATATGAAAATTTGTCATTTGATTTATGATAAATTGCAATAAGAAATTCTCGTATTATTATATTCTTAAGATGTTATAATAATTCAAATTTTTACAAAAAAAAAAACAAATGATATTAATAAAGGTACATTATACAAATATTAATACCATTTGTTTTCTTATACTTTTAATATTTGAAAGTCTCCTGATATTGAAACCAAAATTATTATCAACGTTCAATAGGCATATCATAAATATCAAATATCATGATAAATATACAATTAGCATAATTATAATAATAGTAATTGACTAATTTTAATTTTGGTTTTGCATAAATGTATATTTCTGTAATTTGCTGTAATATATGTAATTTGCCTATTCATTTTTTTGACTTTTATACTTTTCAATATACATATAATAATGATAATTGCCTTTTTCTTTAAAAAAAAACATTTAATTTAATTTCGCAGTGGATCCAAACTTTCCAACGAGAAATCGTCAGTATCAATTGATAAGCCCCTACTAAAACCATCCTGAAATATGTTAAATATTAACAATACCTATAAATGTATATATCAAATATATTATTTATGAATTATACCTTCATTTCGAGTAATTTCTTATCTAAGAGACCAATCGCATTTTCTAATTCTTGTTGGCTAGGATTAGAAATAGTTGTTGTAGCTCCGAATTCACCCATTTCAAATGGATCATTGAATTCATTTTTTGTATTTACGGGTGGTGTGGGATTGAAAGGAATGCTACCAAATAAATCTTCTTTTACTCCATTTTGACGTCTTGAATCCTTTGCTTTTGGTGGTGGAGCCACTAAATAATATGAAAAATATGTAGTAGACATTTAACTTTTATTACTAAAAATAAAAAATAATTAACTTACATAATGGTGGAGGACTTGTAGTACCATTGCTTTGTGAGAAAAAATTGGAATTCGAAGATACTTGACTATTTAGAAGATTATTATGATTCGTTTGATGATTCGCCAAGCCATTGATCGCACTTTCATATGCTCTAGGATTAAAATCTTCCTCAAATTCATCCATCAAAAGTCCTTCCAATTTGGTACCAACTGATGGTGTAGGAGTAGGTTCATTTCTATTTATATAAAATCATTAAATAATAAATATTCTAAAATCTTAAAATACATTTATTAAAATATTTCTATATACCCCATAAAATTATCGTCAAACGTTTTTTCAAAACTTCTTGGAGGAACTGGAGGTGGTTGTTGAGATCCATTGGAAGTATTTCCATTGCTATCATTGTTTAAACCAAGAGAAGATTTATTTCCCAATCCATTTACTTGCACTGTTTCATTTGTAGTCCCAGGCACGTGCAGGATATCCGGAAGATTGTGTTGTGACAAATATGCTGACACATCAGCCTGAAGACAAGAAATTCTTATGAAATTATAATTTAAAAACATAATTTAAAAAAAATTGTTTAAGATATTCTTTTTTAAATATATATTTTTTAAACTAACCGATCCTTTAATAGCAGCTATGTCTTGTAACCGCTGACGATATACATTATTTTCATGTTCTAATCGTTTTATTTTTTGTTGTAATATCATGCAACGCCTTTGTGTTTCTAAATCTTTTCCAGATGTTTCTAAGAATCGCCTATAAGCTAAATCAAATGCTTGACCAATTGTCAACGTGATCTCTTCAGCTAATTTATCGCTAACAAAGACGAAACATGTATGTCTCTCGGCACCTTCTTCTTTTGCGATAAAGCTGAAGAATTTTTTTTCGCCTTTATCATCAGCACAGTATGATATTCTATGCAGTGGATATTGGTGCATAATCCGCTAAAAGGAAACCATTAATTCAGAAAATTTATAAAATAATGATACATCAATATTAATCATCAATATTAAATATTAAAAATTTGTAATACTTTTGACGAAGTTTTCGTTTTAGGTTCTTGAATGGCAACACCATCAATGCTTATAGTGAGTTCCACTTTTGGCGTCTTCGTACCTTCACTTTTCCTTAATTGTTGATTAAATTTCAATTTACAAATGGCTTCTTTAACAACTTCAATACCTTTGGGTTGATCCACTTCTGTGCTGCCCAAATACTAAAAAAATATAATCAATGAATGAGAAAATCAAAATATAAATCAAAATATAAGTAAAGAAAAGAAAATTTGTTACACTCAATGTGCAAATATTGCGTTGTATGTTATTCGTCTTGCATTTCTTTTATATGTATATTTCTCGACATATATATATATATATATATTTGCATTATCATAAACCATTGCCTCATAATATCTGCTTGTCCGATATACTATAGAGAAAAGATATATACATATTATGACATCGAGATCAATGGTCAAGACGATATATAACATCGACAATGTAATGCGTTCACGCAATTAGTAATTTGTAACATTAATTGATTTAGTAGTTTTATCTTTAAAACGAAGAGACTTTTTTTGACATATATAACTTCATCGTCTATAATTTAATTCAAATCGCTAATTTTTAATATTTTTAAGATTATGTTAAAAAACGACATTAAATATTTCATAAAAAAATATATCATATATTCAAAAATTACAAATTATAAATAATAATTGGAAAAAACATGAATGGTAGTTAATTTGTTTCACTTGATAGAATAGTGAAATCTATATATTCATTATTTTGTTCGTTTTAACTTCAACTAGTTTCATTCTGGCCATGCATATATCTATTCTTAATTTATAGAATATATATATATATATCCAAAATATAATTATATAATTTTTTCAACTTATTGGAAAAAATTCCTATAAATTTTTCCTAAATTTAAGCAATGCCTGCTAAATTAAATTAAATGTTTTTTCTTTATTTTCAAAATTTAAAAAAATAATGGTCTTGTCACGCTAAAGTAATATCGATGATAAATAAACATAATGTTTATTTTCTTGCAATTTATATTTAAGATTTGCGCTCAAACAAAATGTTAAATGACTTGACGGAATGAATAATTTCCTCCATATCTTCGTCGATATACGTTATCGGCAGAAAAAAAAAATAGCAACTCCATTTGAGTAATTTACGTAAATCAAGCGATCCAAGATTAGTTCCAGAAATTTTTGTTTAGTCTATTAGAGACTCAAGTTTATTTCTTTAATATATTAACTGTAATTTTCCACCATCCCTTTATAGATAATGACTAAGCAGAGCATCGTGATCTTGACATTTCGAGAAAGACTGATCTGGATAAATATTGAGTGGATAACATCGAGATCAGAATTTCTTTATTTTTATTTACAATCTGCCAATTTTATAACAGAAAACAATCTTACCACATTGCTATATTTCCATATCACGATTTTGATATCGTTAAAACATTATTATAAAGTTTATAGAGAATTATTTAAAGTTTCAATGAATAATGAATATCGATTTCTTTTTTTTTTTAAATGATTATTAAAACTGTTATATTTTCTTTGTCGATGAAAGGAAAATTTTACCTTGACTAAGTAGGCGATGTGACCTTTTTGGAGTGCATCTGGTGGGTGTATCCAGTTCCTATTCGTTCCTATAAATAAAAATTATCAATTTTATCGCACAACCTTTATATCACGCGTGCAATCATAAAAAAAATCTTCTCACCATTTTTGCTCGTTTGGTTTTTACTATTCGCTGAATTCTGTGCCCATTTCAATAACGTTGAGTTTCTCATATTGTCGGCTTTTTAATATGTTCCTATTCACCGGCACCTGTAAAGAATTGATCGAAGAAAAAATTATTTTTAATATCGGATTTGATGCTTGGAATCGTAGAAATAAAATTTCTACGCAATGCAATATAGATACAATATAACAATATAATGTGCATAACAATATATGTTGAGAATATACTATGTATATTCATTTGGAGAAACATTTCCCGTCACTTGTATTTTACATAATGAGCATCGATGCAAACACTTCGTCCTTAATAGCTACTACGATTGTCGACTCGTTTCTCTCGAAAACCTTACTCAAATAAGGGAAAAAAATTTGGATAGCAACGATGACCAAGAGAAGAGGAACCATAACGCTATAAATATCGCTATCAACCGGCACATTGTTCCCCCATTGGATTGGTAAACCGCGTAAAACCGGCTTAAAGTATAGACGATTGTTCGCCGTTCAAGAAGTCAGCCTTGGATACGAAGGCTAAATCCTTTCGCGTTTCATCATCTCGCACATGACACTATTTACACTTAGCGACCACTGTATATATTCAATTAAATCAGATGTGCATTGACGCGTTACTTAAAGAGCACAGGAGTCTGTGCGGGTTCAATGCGTCTTGCATTCAACACAATATGCATCATTATCGATCGTTGGAACCACGCCTCGACTTCTTTATCGCGTAACGACGCTGATCCGCCGGATGAAATTTCGAGGGATCGCATCGAATTCCTTTCCGAGGTTGATCTATTTTGTTGGAACGGCCGGTTTCAAAGTAACTCGAGCAGAAAGAGGTTAACAAGAAAGAAGGAGAATTCTTCGTGTGTTAACTGAAAAATGAGCGCAATCACGATCTTGCTTTTGTGAGCACAGCGTGCCGGTTCACGCCGGTATCCTATACATTCTATTTGAGAAGCGTTTAAGCGTTGAAAAGTGGACGTTCGGATTTAATGCACGACTTCCTATTCCTCCCACGTAACCATAAAGAGGTCGGACGAAACCGTTTGCCTGGCCCGTGAGTATTGTATATTGCTGTATGTTGCCGCGGTTTGCTACGCGAACACACCATGCCGCCGGAATGAAACCCGGAATGGTATGCCTTTCCGTGACTTGCCCTACCTTCCTTCACCTATACCATGATCCCTTTCCGTCCAACTCGCACAACCACCTTCTTTGTCGTTCTCTCGAATCGCGTTCAGCTTGCATGCATTCGTCCTACACGTCGGGTCTTGCGATTCATGAGAACTGGGCCCCGCGATTCTCGGTGACACAATGATTTCCCATCGTTATGCTCATCACGAAAGCGAAGAGAGTTCATGTCAAACGAATCACTCGAGAAAGAAACAACGCGATCGAATTCGGTTTAAATCTTGGCTCTCTCTCTCTCTCTCTGCTAACGACAATGGAGAGTTTGCAGGAAGTCTTGATAATTACCGCTTTGAAACTCACACTTTTACAATCGTGCTCACTCAGATCTTATAACTCCTCGGCATAACTTCTCACACATCAAATTATGCGAACATGTATATTTGTTCGACTGTACATTTCAATTGCCGGTTCGTACAAACACCTGTTGCACGAACAGCTTACGCCATCATCTATACTCAGTGTTCCGTTTGAAACTTGGCTCGTGCTTGATATAGTATATCCTTACGACGCTTCCTGACCGACGGAAGAACAAAAAGAATCGGAAGCAAAAGAATGCCAAGCGTGACACGCGCAGCTTGCACGCGCAACATGTGTATCGTGTATCGTGTTTCATGCACGATAGGGGTAAGCGTCCCTTTCACATGCATGATATTTACGCGGATACGTCAAATAAATATCTCTTGGCAAGAGTGTACGATTAACGGTGATCTGCCTGATCTATTAGGATGAAAGTCTGTTCAAACTCTCTACGAGTAGGCGCATACCTGAAATACATTACGTTAATTTACTTCGAACGAAATTTAATATTAACTCGATTCTACTTATGCAACAAGCATAATTATTGCGTGAAGATTCATTTTTATTTTATACCATACATACCGTATATTACTGTTTCGTCATTCGTGTCGGTGTAGATATTTGTGGAAAAGAGAAGGATACAAAATTAAATTATAAATTCAAGAAAGAAGTTTTGCATCCGATTTCTTCAACGTATCTTCACGAAAATCGTGAAGAATATAGAAATCATTCAGACAGGTGGCTTTTTCTGAATTCCACTTCGAATAATGCGTGTACATGCAAAATATCGCATTACCGAGTATCCAGTTTAGCAATGGGCAGAGTATCTTTTCTAAACCGTTCACCGTAACGAACATCTCTTCGTTCAACTTTCTTGCTTTGTAAAAAATTACAGGCAACGTTCAGGAATATTTTCTGCAGAAGAACAATGTACCGATCCTGGACTGCAAGGCAATAAAGAAACCATTTACAAATCATTAAAATGTATAATTACTGAGAAGTTCCCGTCATGAATAATGAAAGAACGTTGGCGCATTCGAGAACGTAATCATGCGCGTACTCATACCCTGGATAATGTCAACAACTTTCGCCACCAATTTCGAACTGCGAAAGAATTCTCGATGATCGATGATGGAAACAAGCCAACCTTCGTCATATATTTAATTATACGCGTGTTCCTTTCTTCAATCAGATTTTCGTCAATATTTTACGATTTCGAATAAAATGCCATCTTCTAATCATCTTCTCTATATATATATCGTATATATCGTATAAGACAATTCAATTAGATGATCGTTAATATATAAACGCAATATAGTATTCTTCATGATATATTGTAAAATCAGTCAAGCGTCAAAGTTCGAGGGGTTTAGCCAAGTGAACCAACAGGAACTGAAAGAAGATAACGATCCGAAACTTTTAACTGTTCTTAGTATTTCCTTTGTTTATTTCTTTCAAAGTATTATTTGTATTATTGCTTTTTACTGTTGGATCTTATTTTTTACTATCATTGTCTTCTTCGTTTATTGCTAAAATACTTTTCTTTGATATCAGTATAATTTCAGCGATTTTTGCTATTGTTAAAATTTCTATTCCATTATTCTTTTCATCATGAAACTTCTTAAAAATTTTCTTAAGCTTCTTAAGACACTGTCTAGTCAAAATGATTGAAACCAAAAGAACAATCTCAACTAGCAAAGAGAAAAAAATAATTCCATAGAATTTTTAATTTATTAGACACTGACACCGTTTAAACCAATTTATTAGACACGAATGCAGCGTAGTTTTTCTATGAACCAACCCCAGTCAACATAGATATGAGTATGTTAATAAACGAGTTGCATAACGTTCAAGGTGAGACTCTCCTACAGACACGTGATGTTTTAACACCGTCTATATCATCATTTGTAGAATTAACCAATTAGTTAAGTTGTTAATTCAATCTGATCACAATCGATCAATCCTCATCCCTTGTTCAAGGATTTGTTTTTTAAAATCTCATATCCACCATTGGCGCAATTATTCATTGCTAATAGTAATACCAAGAAAAGTTTCTAATTTGAAAAGAACACAAAAAAATTCATCGTAAAGTATTTTTAACTCTCATAAGAAATCGAACGTGAGATCATTAGCGCGTGAAACGGAGAAGAGAACGAAAGAGAAGAAAAAAAATAAAAAAAACGCAAGATCTTACATACACCTTTCGCGAATCATTAGCCGAAGAATCAAGCAGCATTCTATGATTAACCATATATTCAACAAGACGAACCATAATTGCTACTATTTTTCCAGCGGATGCGGATAATTAGAAATTGCTTGGACGCACTTTCTCTCGGACTTCTGACAACACGAATAATTTTAATTGATCCATTTCCAAAAAAAAAAAGAAAAAAAAGAATCAATTATGGATTGCAATTATATTATCGATAAAAAAAGGAACATTCCGAATAAATCAACGAACGGATCATTCTATCGATTCGAGACGATGCATCTTTTTTTTTTTTTTTTTTTTTTTTTTTTTTTTTTTTTTGCTTTCTAATGGCAATGTGGAAATTCATTGTCCCAATTAAATCCGTTTCTCACATTTTGATTGAAAAGATATGTCTGTTCTCATGAACAGCAATTGTTAAGTAACATAATTATTACAACAAGTCGATGATTCTTTAATAATTAAAAATGTTTCAATTATAGCCCTTTTCTTTTCCTTGCTCTATATGACTATTTAAACATTAGTCATATTCTTCTCAGTTATCATTACTGTGGTCACCATGCGAGTATTGTATTACGACTTCCTAGTCATATAGGACGTTTAAAAAAGCGAAGATAGAAATTTAATGTTCTTTCAATAACTGCAAATCATTGCATAATGCGAGTGATCATTATTATTATATTTCTAAGCATGAAAAAAATCTAGTTCATCATATGAGCATGTTTCTAAACGATGTCACAGAAATTCTTTATGACGAAATATTGCGTCATTTAATAGTTATTTAATTGCATTGATAAAAAATTAAATAAAAGCGCCGATCAACTTATTATCATTCGATTCAATTCTATAAGACGCAATGTGCTCTTTTAAGCGTCGACCTCTGACATTATTTTTTCACATCGAAACCTCTTGGCACCGATATGAGTCTAATCTACATATGCAAGAATAATCTCTATGATTTTTAGATCTATTTATTATCAATTAAAGCTATCAATAGTTTTTATATTTTCCAATATTTTAATTTAAAATCATTAAAAATTCTGAATATTTATACAACTACATTTATACAAAGACATGAAATATACGACGCATTTTATTTTTAGAATTATCTAAATATATGATGATGTTTATACTTAAATATGTACCAGAAATGACAAAATCTGATAAATTTCTAAAAAACCGCAAAATCAAGACGAACTATTTTCAAAAAAAAAAAAATAAATAGCACAACGCTGATAGAAAGTAGAACGTGTAAAAGAACCGAGGATTTCACTTACAAAGAACATAACGTAATCTTGCTCTGTATACCTTTCGAATAATCATAATGTTGGTCAATGAAAAGTGAAACTGTAAACGTGCTTCGTTTTTTTTTCTTCTTTCTCTGTATGAGAAGCATTGCTTCCAATGATCCGATCCGTTTCGATTCAGATGCATTAAGTTGCAAGGACAACTGCGATCTCAACGGTTAGAAACGGATCACGCACAAACGACGACTTTCGAATCAAGAATCTGCACGAGCAAATTTGCGCATTCAATTTGTTTGAGCTAGTTGCAGCTAAACAAATAGGGATAGCAAACGATTTATGAAATTCCATTTATGGGATATAAAAAAAAAAAAAAATGCAATTACGATGGAATTTTAAAACTTACCCTATACGTTCTGTTTATCACGTATATCCAGAAAAATTAGACGGATTGCACGCAACACATGCCCACGATTGAGATCGATTCGCAAATGAGTAACAGGGAACAGCGATGAGTCCACGAGCAAAAGGGAGATATTAAAGAGAAAAGGAAGAAATAAAAACACTGAAAAAACGCGAACCGCTCAACGGCTCATGGTGGACTGATCGGCGCGCACGTTGATTAACCGAATGAAACCGAATGAAGTCGAGCAGCAAGCTTGGAAGCAGCGAATGCTATTGGAGGGGACCGAGTGCAAACGATCTCAACCGACTCGACTGGCGGAACCAGTCGTGGGAGTCGAATCGGTGTTGGTAGATTATTCGGTAGAATGAGAAGGCTTGATAGGTGGTGGTACCAGCCACGGTCGAGACCATGGTCCTCTATCCTCATCTACTTTCGTTCGAGTTTCCGACTGATTGCCATTAAAGATTCTATGATAGCGTTTATCTTCTATCGTTTACAGTTTTATCCATTCACTCTTCATAATCGTAAAAGCTATTGTTACTGCTGCTGAAATATTGATGTTAATTGTTAGAGTTGATAAAGAATTTCATCTTCTTTAGAGAATAAAATTATAAAAATTTGTTAAACATTTGTTAAGAAAATAAAAAGAAATAACAAAAAAATTTTTAATAAAAACGGAATAAAAACAGAAGCGAGATCAGCGATTGCAGACGTTTCAATAGAATGAGAAGGGATAAGAGGATGGCGGTACCAGCCACGATCGAGACTCGAGACCAAAGCCGTCTATCCTCTTTTACTGTGGAACATCGAGGGCGAAAGATGTATTCTTGTGACGAGATCCATTTATATCCCTCTAGCCTACGTAATTTTTCTGTAATCAATCCTGCAACCGCAATTAATTTAATTTTCACAAGATCGAGCGTAATACAATATCACAAATCGAAGGACATCGATGCATTTTTATATTCCATTAGAGAGTTTTTATTCGGTGAATAGACACGAAAATTGCTTATTTCCGAGATTTTATGAAATTAAGAGAAATTTAGGACGAGACTTTACAACAGGATGCTATATATGTGTGCGTATGTAACACGTATCACGTTAAACTGCGATATATGGACTCGTCTTACCTTCTTTGTATCTAAAAAAAAAATTGCGGACGTAATTGTTTGTGCGTGAGAAAATAATTCCAAATTACAAAATCACCGAATGAAAATAGCTTGAAGAGTTTAACAGGAATAAATATTTTCCATGCGAATAGTCCAGAAATGGATCTCACAATAAAGAATGTTTAGTCGATTTTCCTTTGCGAAATTCTTATATATAATCATACCGATCATACTTCCTTCTTAGAATTTCCACTTTTAATCGTCAAAATTAAAAGTATCTCTGGAATCATACAAATAAAAATTAAAAATTAAGAAATAAAAAATTAAAAGATAGATAAAGATTTTTCATTTTAAAATCGATAATTAAATTGAGTGATTCAATACTAAATTAATTTCTTGGAATTTCCAAAGAATAGACGTAGTATCATACCTTGACGGAAAAAATAACATGATAAAATATTGTTAAAAGAAAAAATCCGCTTATTGTTGTGCGAATTGTTAATGTTTTTCCTCATGCATAGGAATTGGATGAATATCATCATGAAACTGATGTGAATGTGAACACAAAAGAAGTCAACAGGTTTTAGCTATGATTCAGCATCAGTAAAAGAACCGGTTTTTTTCGCATATATCTGTTCATTCATTATACAATCAAATAGGAAAAAGATGATTGCACAATTTTTGTTTTGATCATCTGCCATCCTCGAATGTTATTTTTAGGTTGCATTCTTTTCTTCAATGCGTATAATGAATCTACGATCTGCATCTATGATTCAATATATATATAAGTACATGTGAATATAGATAAAGCAATTTTCGACTTGATAATCTTTTTGGAACTTTCTCGAGTTCCGGTTTCACTACTGGCCACATCGGACAATACTACGATTGCTAGTGAACTCGTCTTGGACGATGGATACGCGCGAAAGCAGGGAAAGTATATCTCAATTCACTATGCTTGACATACATATTAATGACGATGCATTCTTTAAATATCGTTGATATCGTGCTCGAGAAACTCAAAAATGAGATACAATAAACAGGTTTGCAAATTAGATGAAAAGAACATCTAGAACTGTAAAAGAAAAAATTCATTCTTAAAAAATAGAAAGAAATTTTGAAAGAATAAATTTAAATATAACACTAATTATATATAATAATAATAATAATAATAATAATAATAATAATAATAATAATAATAATAATAATAATAATACAATATTTTTTACGATATTGAATAAATTCTTTCTATAATGTAACGCCTACTTGATAAACATTATAGAAGACAATTATTATACATATCACAATATATTTTGATATGTATGAAACACGAATCTAAATGATAATTAATAATTAATAATAATAATCATTATCTATACACTAAAAATATATTTAAATACTATACTTAGTTTTCTTTTTTACTTATAATATTATCTATAAATTTGTTAAAAAAATAAAAATCATTTGAAATTTATTGAATATTCAATCCGTTTAATTTAAATGGCTATTTTATAGACCCGCAATTCTCTTCCTTCACGGAAGAGAGAAGAATGAAATTGATAGATTCATGACATATAATTTCTGCGTCAACGATATATACTCGAAGGTTATTTAGAAAAGAGACATGTATTTCTATAAAAACAGTTCTTTATATATATATATATATATAAACAAATCTCAAATTTAATGTTATTATTTAATATTACAAGATTATAAAATATGGAAAAAGAAATTTAAATCTTAAAAACTGCATCACTTTGTTTTTATTTTTATATATAATTAAAAAATTTTTAATTTTGATAAAATCAAATAACTGTAGATTGTAATAGAGTTGTATACAATTATAAATCTATGTATACTATTTGTAAAAAAGTTGAGAGAGTAATTGATATGTCAGTAATTAAATTGTAAATGTGATTTCGGTGTTTGTAACGAACGACATTCTGATTCTAGATACCAGCACATTTTATTCCGAATGATGGCTTTTTTCACGTATATTTTGTTTCCACTTACGAATATCTTCGCAAGAATGTGATCATGAAAAATTACATTCTTTCCATATACACTTGATTAATTTCTTTGATTAAACTCTTGAATTATTTAATTAATTGCCAATAATCATTTTGTTTATTATTTTTTACATTTATACAACGTAATTCATAAACGATAACCATCTTTAAAATTTGGAAAAAACTTCATATATAAAATGTTAAAAAAAAATAATTTCACAAAACATTTTTTATAATACTAATTAATAATGTAGTATTAGTCACGTATTGCATCCAGAATCACTTCCGTGGTATCGTTATACAAGACACGTATCTTAAGTTGCAATATTCAAGTGTGCATAATTATTCAGCGACAAGTTGCGTTTCATAAAACGCGATGTAATTAGAAAATTATGCATATTAAAATAAAACTTGAGAATCTTTGAATGAATAATTATTAATGAATTTTTTATCAATCATTTACATTTTATGAAAAAATTTTTTGAAAAGTAGCATCATCCTCCTTTAGATAAAAATATCAAGTATATGACTATATGCTTAAAAATTATTGAAATATTATTGGAGCATCTTTTATATAGAAATAATGCGCAGTTATTTGTATATAAGCATGCATGTCAACATGACTCGTGGTTATAAGAGAGACAAGACGAAAACGACAATGTCTGCTTCTCTTTCTCTGTGACTTTCTCACAGTGTCGTAGCTAGTTTATATTGTCGAGGGTTATTAAAATTTTCCAACTACATAATTATCTTGTCTTTGTTTTCTACCAATATTTTTTTTATAAAATTATTATAAGATTTATCTTTTATTCTTCTCACAATGAAATTATCAATTTTATTGAAGATAAATTAAAATATAAAGAATAAAGAATTACACTTTTATAAGTGCAAAATTCGAAGGATTTTTATTTATTTTTTCTTAAGAATAAAATATAAATCTGATATAAAACTTTCTTTTAGAACTTTCTAAAAAATTCATTTATAAAAAAAAAGAGAAATTCCAAAAAATCTTATTTATTTAAAATAAAATACGTCTACTTTGAACTTTTGTATAATAAATTACTAAAATTGCAATCATTTGCAACTTGTTCCACTTTACGTTTATTTATTTTTTTTTATTTTTTAAATTTTTATTTTTTCATAATTTATTAAAAGTTTTAATTGTATTTTTCAATTGATCAAGAAATAAATGTGATTAAAATAGAATTAATAGAATTACGAAAAGTATAGTAATAATATAGCTGAAAGTTATCAATATGTATAATTTAATATATATTATAAATTATTATATATAATATATAATATATAATATATATAATATATATAATATATAATATATAATATAATATATTTTATAAATTCTTTTATGTAAGTATAACTACATTAATTATATATTTTCAGATTATTGCTGTTGGTCGTTTTTGATTGTTGATTATTATTTCTAGTGATAAATTTCAAAATACATAAACATATATGTATATTTGAAAAAATATATATTTATATCAAATTTAATCAATTCAAAGATTATTGAATAAAAAGTGAATAAACTTATCTCTTTATAAATGTATCCTGAAACCAAAATATTTACTTTTTAATATATAAATGAAAAAAAAGAATATATAGTGGAATATAGAATAGAATAAATAATAAAATATTAAAAAAATAATAGAAACAGAGATAAAATGAATGAAAAGGAATATTCCGAGAAGATGACATATTCTCCTGAGGACGACAGGCATTCAGTGAATTATTCTTCGAAATGATGTGCTTCGAATCTTTCCAACTATGCACTGGGTGACTTCTTAAAAACTTTGACTTCTTGCAAACTTCTTTTGTAAATTCTACGTCGAATTCTATATTAAAAATTTAAATTTACTGCAAATAAATTATAAAAAAAACATAAAAGATGAAAATTGGTAATAAGATCAATTGAAAGCATAAGAAACTTATATCATATTAAGAGCGTAGTGATTTGCACGGGTCAGAAGTGGGCGTTTGTATGATATGAAAAATTATCTGTACTCGGCAACGTGTGTAAATTTATTAAACGATAAGTACGGTAAACAGTTTCTCTTGCTATAAGCAATGGAAGCATTTCATTGAATTAGTTACAACGAAAAGGGAACTTGCACGTACGTACCGTGCATTTGTCGTGACATCAGATACATTTTCGCCGTACGAATACAAAATAAGTTAACTGTGATATGGCTACGGTGAATGTATTATAAAAGGTTTTTATGACGTTTTGTGGTATCCACAGGACACTGTGGATTCCCACTGTGTGCCCTTGAATTAATTCACTATATAACATCAGAAATTTGATTTATTCGTTGAGCCGTTTCTGGTGTTTACATTTTTAAATTATCAATATTTCAAAGTTTGTGAAATTATTCGGTAATATGACGAATAAAATAAAATTTCAACATTATATCTATGAAACTTATTTTCCCAAATAATTATTATTTGTGCATTTCTAACAATGCAGGATAAGTAATTAAAAGTTCACCAAATAAGATGCGCAAAACAGTAGCACTTAAGACAAAGAAGCGCGAATCGATAGTGTTTGAAATCCTAAACACCGCAAGTCACGTGAAAAACAGAAAGCGCGAAGAGGAAAAATGTTTTCACCAGAAATATGCTATGAAATATGTCATGAAATAATCTATGATCACCTTTCTGTTAAAGGAGCGTTGCATTTACTAGCGTTGTCTAGATCATGAGTAGAAGTTTATGTTTGTCTGTGTTCTTGATCTACCCTACTCTATCTATTGCCTTTCGCTATTTCATATTTGTTCGTACCGCGTAAAAAATGCCAAAATAGAAAGTCTCATGCGTCTAATTTAAAAACACTTTTATTATTTTCTCTTTTTCTCTTTCCATAAATACCGGTGTGAGACAATGAAAAAATTAAAAAGAGTTCCATTCTTTTTGGACTATAAGATCATTCTATAATTGAATATTTTCACTCACCGACAGCGATGAATTATTGTACAACTCGGCAATTGACGTTTCTACACTGTCGTCAGCTTTCCCTGGATGTAATCCACCTGTTCCGACAACACAGAACCCACCAATGCGAATAGAAAAAAATCTGTTTCAGAGTCAGGCGGGCCTACCGAGTAGATAGCTCCCTCTACGAATAAAACAGACATTCGCCGCCATGTCTAATCATTTGAGTAGCCATATTTACTGTTATATGGCGGCATGTTTCAAACATGCTTAAGTGAATTATTGTAACAATCTAAAAATAAATTATATATAAAATATACTTTTTGTCTTAAAATATAATTCAAATATTCATAGCTATATTTATTCGTATCTTCTTATTATACTTGCCTGTATCAAAGAAAAATCTTAAACAAAATAATTTGCTCGTTATATAAAATTTTAAAAATACTTCTTTTATTATTTATTATATAAAAATATAAAGTGATTAGACTAATAATTTTTTAAAAAATTTTATATTATTTTTATTGCATATTAAAAAAAAATAGTTTATAAATGCCCTTGACCGTTTTAACGCGGACGGAACTGTTAGTTGCTCTAACATTCAACATGGCCACCTGATATGTAGCAGACGATACAGGTGGTATGAAAAATTGTAAATAAAATTCAGTTTTACTTTTAATTATGAGTGGACGTGTGCAGAAAGAAAGTGGCGATGAGTCTGATCGTATTGACGATGCAGTGGATCCTAGAGTGCAGGTAAACCAATGTATTCTTGTAAGAATAATTTATAGGCTTCTAAACCTAGCTACTTGTGATATTGACATTTCCACGTTGCCTTAAGTAAGTAAAGTAAAACACTTAAATAAATTATCTTATTTTTTATAAAAATTATATCTTACTTATTCAGATGCTTGATATTTACATATTTACTATTAAAAATTTGATATTTTTTTGTATGTATACATTTTTTTTTTATATTGTAAAATAGTTATATTTTTGTTTAATTTTTGATTATTCATTTTTTATAAGAGATTTTAAATCAATTCTTTTCATTAATTCAAAAATTAATATTATATATTTTTAATATTTTATTATATATTATATACAATATTTTTTAATTATAATTTGTATTAAAAATTTTATTATATTTACAATACAATTTCATAAAAAAATATTATTTTAGATTGAACTTGAAAGATTAAATACTGCTACTGATGATATTAACAAACTTGAAGTTGATTTGGATGTAAGTATAATTATCAAAGTTTATATATTGTTATAGATTTTATATTTTTTATACAAATAATTTTTTTCATTGTAATGAATTAAAATAACTATCTCTCTCTTTGGAGGACTAAATTAGTAGTAAGTTTTGAAACTGGGTATGATTACATTTCATTGAGGTGATTGCTATAAAGTGTACGAGTAAATGGATAATGGCTTCAAAGATCATCTTATGGTCATTTATAACATGGTCTAAAGAAACACTTTATGATTTGAAATTCTATGTCTATCCAATTTGTTAAAGTGAATAAAAATGTTTAAAAATATGAACTATATTTCAGTGATTGATTATTCAATAGACTTTTATTTTCAGGAAGCAAGAGCAACTTTTAGGGAATTACTTTGTGAATCTACATTAAAAATTGATAGCTTAGCTAAGAAACTTGGTACATGTATTGATAAATCTAGGCCATATTATGATGCTAGATTTAAAGCAAAAGAAGTAAGAATTATTTTCAATTAATGTATTTATACATCTTATATTTGTTAAATTAATATATTCATATATATTTCAAGGCTTTACATGAAACACAAAAGGCTGCAATTAGATTTGAAAGAGCAAATAGTCAGCATGCAGCAGCAAAAGAAATGGTTTATTTAGCTGAAGAAGGATTAAGAACAGAAGGAAGATGTTTTGATCATGCTTGGCAGGTAATTTTCACATTATATAAAATTCTTATTGGAAATTAATGATGAAATTTTTTATAGGAAATGTTAAATCATGCAACTGCCAGAGTTAATGAATCTGAGCATGAGCGAGCTTTATCAGAAGCAGAACACAGACACACTACTGCACTATATCATAAAGCAGAACATGAAGTTCAAAGATTACAACGTGAATTAAAACGTGCAATTGCTAAATCTAGGTGTGTAGTTAATGTGTATTTATTAGAACTTAGTAATATTGAATGATTTTTTAGTTTATTTAATAATGCATGGAATGTATTGCATTTATTTGATATAATATATACTTAAATTTTAGAATCTAATTTTAGAATTTTCTTGCTCCATGATTTTAACATTTTTATTTATTTTCTTCCTATATCAATATTAATAATTTATGTTTTTATTCTTATTCTATGTTATGTTAATTTTATATAGATATTAGAATATTTATGTCTTTTGGTTTATATTCATGTTGGCAGTATGGGTGCACGTCGCAGCTTGCTTCTGATAAACAGTATCGCCTACAGGCACAACTTGCTCATGTTGTAAGTAGGATAGAAATTATTTTTTTATTTTTTTATACAATATTTATTTTATGTGTCTGCTATTCATAAATCCCCTTTTGACAATTTATTTTCTAATTTATTATCCCATTCTTGCACGAATTATATTCTTATAAAATATTTCATAGACAAAATTTTGTTTTATTAATTAAAGCTTTGTATGATATTTATTTTACAGCATTTAATTAAAAATGAATTAAAAATGAATAAAAATAGCAAGTTTTTTTGAAATGTAATATAAATTTTATTAATCTTTAAATAATTTATTATATAGGCCATATTACGAAATGAAAGCGCATTTTAATCAAATGTTGGAAGAACAAAAATTAAGAGTAAGTGCATTAGAAAGATCAGTTGGTGAAGCTAAAATGACTTATGCAGAAGCACTCAGAAATTTAGAAAAAATCAGCGATGAAATTCACAGGGTATAATTGCTTTTTATTATTTAAAATCAGAATATTCTTAGACTGAAATAAAATATTATTTCTTACTTACAGACTAGAAAATATGATGGAGCGGATGATTTTGATAAATCCTCGAGAGATAACATTGACCAACAATCTTCTTTACAACCCAATACAACAACTTCAACTGATTCTAGTGTTACTGGATCACCCGATAGTACAGATTATACTAGTGATGAATACTTGCGCCTTCCTGATAAGATGAGTCCTAATATGCAATGTCCTGTGCCTACAAGAGTAATTATATTTTATGATATCAATAAAATACATCAAATGATTTTTTTTAAATATATTAATTATATTAATTTTTATATATATTTTTTATATTCAGATCGATAGAGAGCCTTCTTCTGAGTATTTGGGCCTAAGCAATTTGAATCTTTCATCCACAGAACCTCGAAAATATATAAAGCGAGACCGTCCAAAAAGCATTGCAGCAACTGATACAAAACATATCATAACGCTAAATCAAACAAGTTCTTCAACTTCAAGATTATCAGATTTATCAAATATTCTTTCTCCTATAGAAAAACGAGTAAAAATACAAACACCAATAGATACAAAAAATACTAATACTACAGTACAAAATGGAGAGGAATGGACAGAAATTAGTTTAAATAATTCTCCAGACGAAATATATTACAATAATGAAGTATATTCCGACGATGAAGATCAAATTCCTTACAAACCATTACCAATGGACTTAAGTCCGGAAAGTAATAATCCACCTAATGGTGCAAATATTGAATCATTCAATGAATTATCTAGTCGAAAAAAATTAGTAACTCAAAAATCATTACCTACTATGCCAAAAGGAAATGAAATTAGTTTAAGCAATGAAAAGAAAATAGAAGTAACAAGAAGTCCATCAATAAAAAATAAAAGTAAACTTGATACTAGTTTAACTAATTGGATAACCAGAAGTTCTGCTGGTAGTGAAGCTAGCGGAGGCAGTTCAGGTAAATATATTCAGTTATACATTTTTTAAAATATAATATATTGTATATAAATATCATTTTTTTTTAAATCGTTGTAGCTAATTCGAGTAGAAGACAATCTCTTGATATGTTATGGAGCGCTGGTACAGGAGAAAAAGTAAAAGAATTTCTCAATCATGGAATGATGATATTGAACATATCTAGCCTTACAGATCGACGTTCTAATGAACCAAAGATAGTAGATAGGGATAAGGAAAAATGTGAAAAATCCGAAAAAGTAGAAGGAAAAGGAAAAAAAGTTCCTAGTCCATTGGAAAAAACAATGACTTATCTTAATGCTGATGAAGAAACATCCGATAGTGAAAGTTTAGCAAGGTATATATTTTTTTATAAATATCTTATTATATGAATTACATTATCTCTTCTTCATTAATCCAATTATATAAAAATTTTACAATTAGTGTGGAAATGTTAACGGAGGATCAGATTTCTTCACTTATGATGGAACCTGACATGAATCAAGTATGTCAAGAAATTTTAGGAACACCTTTAGTTGAAGTGTGTCCATTATTGCAACAATTGCAACAACAACAATAGCATTACTTTTCTTGACATTATTGATTTAATCGAGTCGAAATAAAAAAATAATAGAAAATGTTCAGAAACTATAATTAAAAAGACGAATTAAGGGATAGCTTTATTTATTATTAAAATTAGTGCAATTAGTTCCTGCACTTTTATTATATGTATATGATAGAAACAGAAGATTTAATTTTCGAGCATGGATCTTTTTTTCCTATTTTAAAGAATCATCGTGATTTGAATCGCTTCATTAAATTGTTATATATAACAATTGCATGTCATTTGAATAATGCATAATTTGTAAATATGATAAACATTCATAAAGATTTTAAAGCATATATTAATATTTAATTTTTATTATTGATGTGACTATCATATTGAATTTATTTATATATAATATTTAATATGTCTTATCAAAATTTAATCACTAAAAAGATGACATTTAGAGAATTTTTAATAATTATATATTTTTAATAATTATACATAAAAATTATTTTTTTGTTCATTTCGCTCATATAAATATGTTGATGTACCTGTAAAATAATAATAAGAGAAAAAAAAGAGAAATGAAGAAAGTAAAATTTCTCATGAAGTTTTTAGATCAAAGATCCATCGATTAGAAAATCTTTTGTCTCTCTACGTTAAGAGTACAACTGTATAAGCAATTCATTTTTTATATTGCTGAATATGCAAGAGCAAATGTGAGTTGAAAATTAAGATATAATAATTATAATCTCCTTCAAAGTGCTAAGTAGAATTTATTAGGTAAGAGGATATGATTCTAAATAGAAAATTGACGGCTTTGATAAGCATGATATTCCAGATACCTAAGCTTTAATATAATTGTAATAATGTTCATCTACCAAAGCTCAGCAGAACATTTTTAAAGAATTTTTCTTTAATTCTGATAATGAAGTATATAATATTTATTACTATGTACCTTATAGTTAACAAAATATGTAAATCATAATTAATATATTTGAATAATTGGATCATGCATTTAGACAATCTAACTATGAATCAGTTTTAATATCTATTATTTAATTATTAATTAGTAAATATCTAAATATAATTTGTAAATTTATTTTATAAAAATTAAGATTAATTCCAAATTTCTCCTATTATATATACAATTAGATATGCAATTAGAAATTTAATATTTAGAAAAGTTGGATTGTTTAATTGCATTAAAAAGTAGTTTATAAAAAATGCATGCCATTTAAAAAAGAGTAATATATACAAATATGTATATGTATATATATACATGTATGTATGTACATATATATATATATATATATATATACATATACATATGCAGATATTATTTATTTTTATTGCATAATTTTCTGTAAACAGTATTTGTTAATACTATATTAAATAAGATTAACAAATTTTTCTATGAACAAATAAAATAAAATGAGGTCAAATAGATGACCTTATTACATGCAGAATACCAAAGATAAATAAAATACAATTTAAGATAAACAAATAAGTGCAATATAAATTTTTGATAGTAATTTAATCAGATCATTTCTTTTTTAATCTTACAAAATTTAAAAATAAGAATATGATAAATTCATATTAATTGAAAGTTTCTATTCTACTACTATCATGACATTATATAATTTGTGTGTATATATATATAGATTGTAAAAAAATGTATACCTTTTAATGACAAATATTTTTCGAAAATAATTATTTTTGAATATTTCTTTTGAAAAATTTGATAAAACATTTAGTTCTTTACAAAAGAATAAACTGAAAGATATATTAATTCTTATTTATTTTATTGTAATATAGTTATAATTATATAATTTTATATAAATTGAATTATTAAATTATGCAAAATTCTTTAATAAGTACGCTCGTGCACATAAAATGTGTTACAAATAAACTATTATATATTTGAAATTTGAAACCAAATTGCCGTCGAAACTTATATTGTTATCTTGCAAGTTAAAAATGATCATGCTCCTAAATATTTTATTAGATATTTTTTTGCCTAAAATTTAACGATAATAATGTTGCATATAATGCAAGCGTGTAACTATTAATAGTAATTGTAAATATATAACATTGTATATGTAATTGTAACTATGTATATATATTATCATCTTCATTAAAATACGGTTGCAGAAATACATAATTAATGACAAATATATTACCTATGTTTATGTTCTTCGTATCTTCTACTTCATTTTTAACATTTTTCTTTTTTTAATAAATTGAATTCTATCAATAAAACTAAATTGAACTAATATTAATAAAAGAAACTTAATTTTTTAATTGTTCGAATATTATAATAAAATATTTGAATAAATAATATTTGAAATTTTAAATTTAAATTAAAAATTTGTAATAATTAAATTCAAGCGGACATTATTCGTATAAAATTTAAAAGTTTGAATGAAAAAAAATATGAAATGAAAAAACACAAAGCATACATAAAATTATATATTCTATACATCAATTTTATAAGTTAATCAATTAATATTAGCAATTAATATATTTATAATGTCTAAAATGCTAAAAATGCAAAAATATTCGTAAAATATTTGAAATGAACAATCGATAGTTACAACGACGTCCGTTTGAACTAATTGGCGTTGTAATCGTTCAAGAGAAAGAGAGATAGATGATTAAGAAATCAAAATGGCGTCGCGTGCACGGTGCCGATAATTTTCGTTACATTAGAATGTTCGTTATTATTTTTTGTGCATGATACAAGTAAAATGCGAGCAATATATGCTGTTTAAATGAGTGACATTTGATGAAATTTTATATGAGAAATTGTGAAATAACATCATTCTTGTAGCATCATAATTTTGGAATAACTCGTGCGACAACCGTTGTGAGACAATCAAAGAAAAAGTACTGTTTTGCGTATGGCTTTTAAACTGCACGGATAGTTTCATATCGCTGTTAACCGTGTTCTTGGTGAAAAACATCATTGACATGACGAAAGACGTGTGTTTAATTTTCGTGCATTGTGAAACTACGACAAGCTATGTGCTTTGACGTGCACGAGTGAAAACTAGTTTCGTTCAAAGACTCGTGAAGGTGTGGAGACGACGTGCGTGTTAGCCACCATGGCGGTGAATCCGCGTGATATGGATGGTTTTATGCCGCTCCTGTCAACGACGGACATCAAGAAAAAGTTAAATGTTGGTAGTTTGCTGTTGAATTATTTAGGAGATGCAACAAAGAGTATCGAATGTCAAGACATCGGACAGTTTATCGATAACATCATACCATGGTTAAGCAACGGCAATCCTAAGGTAACATCTCTCTTCAATCATTTTCTCTTGGGAATTAACATTATGAAAATCTTTAGATAATTTTTATAATTTTGAACTTTTACATTTAACTAATTTATATACAAAAACATCGTGCTCCTTTATCGTTTCTGAATTTCAAATATAAAGTGAATTCTCCAAGCCATTACCAGATTTTGTTGTCAAGTAGCACTTTTTTATATTTTAAAATTCCTTTATTATTCTTTTTAATGCTGATTATGAATGTACCCATCGTTTGTTATGTAAACAAGACCATGCTAAAGATGTGCTAACTTTTTACGATTTGTCCCTAGTCATTCATTCATATCAATATGAAGATATTTATATTCTAATTTTCATTATTATGATTAACAATCAAAAATAAATAAAAGTTTTATATAAAAAAATGATTTCAAAGAAATTAAAATCATTGTGGGGTGTGCCGGGTAACAAAATGACTAGATTGTATGCGTACAAGCAGAGGTGCTCATTTATTGAATTTCATTATGCACGAGAAGGTAAAAAATTTAATTGCTAAATACTCTCAAAATCAGTTCATTGAATTTACATAATCATATTATACATTAAAAATATTCGAAATAATAGAAGTCATAATCTATCACATTTTTGATTTTCTCCCAGGATAAAGACATATTTGTGTACATTTTATTTTGGTCGACCTATATCTTCTGCGTATACTCGAAACTTTCTACGCTCGATACTTGGGAATGGACGATGCTACCTGCGACAGCAACGTGATTGATTTGTAAATCAAATTCGAATTTATTCGGCCAGTCGAGGAAAAAAAAAAAATTAAATTTTTATATATTTTCTTCACAGACATAGAAGAAAACAGATGATGCACGAAATCTTTAGACAAGAGTCAAAAGATTCGATATTTTTTTAATTACTCAATCGAGTAATTAAAATCTGATTTATGTGTTATCGTTACCAATTTTTAACAATAAAGTTAATTTTCATCTTCGAAAAGTATATTTCACTGAAATTGGTAGCTTTTTTTCTTCATTTAGAGATCGAGTCAGCTGTGTAATCTCAAACTCTTATTTCATATTCATATTCAACATTCTACGATAGTTGATAATTCAAACAAAGTTTTAAATTATTTTTATTCATGGATATGATTCTATAAATGTATATATCATTTTAAACCTAATATATATTTCATTTGTATTAGAAATTATTTCTTTTAAATCTACTAAAAATCAATAATATGTCTCTAATTTGAATAATATTCTTCCTATGATGATATTGTAATTAATTATTTTCAATTAAAATAATCATTTGTTTACATCATGTGCTTTAAACGAAAACGATTATTCACAATGAGTTCACTCTTCTTCAAGATACCAGAAAACTTGGGCTGGTTCTGCTTCAGGAACGTATATGGGAAAAACTTTCACACCATGTACGTAAAATGTCCTTTGGTACAGTATGTCATGGAGTATGTGATTGAACGATTGGCGTTTAGTTGAAGTCATTGGTTTTAGTTAAACGTTCTCTGATAATAGATGCAAAAACTTTCGATGCAAAAATTTCCGACAGGAAAAACATAAAAAATCGACGTAAGGAAGTTGAAATCATCGAAATCTAGATTCGTAGACAGCTTCGACGAAACCATTTGTACGTGAGTATAATCCTTTCCTAATAAAGACAATCAGACTAGAATATTCTTGTCCACGAGTTGAGTGTCTAATCGTCTTTATTATTCTCTTGTTGAGATGCGATAAAGAAACATTAAGTGTATTATAATTTATTAAAATGTTTCTATTTATATTTGAAGAATACGATCAATGAATAAGAACAATATGAACAAGAGAAGTTATGAATGAAATAATTAAGCAAAGGAATTTTTTTTTCATATGTTATACGAATATTTTTTTCTTATTAATAAGCATTTGAGGAAAAGTCGCTGAAAAAGTAAAATTTTTTAATTCTTTCTTATTATTTCCGGGCGAGTTTCTACAAATTATCTCATGGAAAAATCACATGCACGTTTAGAATGATATTTCTTAAAATAAAGAGACACATCTTGTAGACATTGATCAAAAATTTGATTCGTCTTGGTTGATAGAAATTCGTCGTAGAATGATGTCATCAAATAATTGAAAAATTAATAAATTTCATCATACATGATAACTTTATATTATCCTGGTCTTCTGTCTACGAGAAAATAAACAAAAGTCCTTTAAATTTAAAGCAATATTTAATTAATCAAGTTGTTTGCGATTCAATCTCGTTCATAATATATGAGCCAAGGATCTCTTGTATATCACGTACGGTATATATTTCTCTGTGTATAATGTACGAATAAGCATAGTAAACCAACATATTTATATGTATAGTTATCCATTCATTCCTATATTTAGAATTGCTTTTTATTATTGCACGCGTTGTTACTCAGTTCTTAAGTTTTTCTCGCAGGTAATCAATAAGCGAAGGAAAATCTCAAGTTTTTATAATTTTTTGTAGAAATACCAGGTGGAAAGTTCGGAAACTTCACATGAAAGAATTTTTTGTTTCTTTCGACTGGAGTTCAATATTGGTAACTAAAAGGAATTGCATTTTAAAAATAAGATCATAAATATAAATTATTTTACATCATTATCTAGTATTTATCACTTGTTAAAGTCTCGTTATTAGCTTGAAAATATTAACAGAATGTGCAAAATATCTGTGAAAATAGAAAGTAAATATCAAGTAAATAGATAACAATCGTTCTTAAGATTTAACTTTTTTTTTTTTTAGGATATTGAAAATAATACTAGTATTTAATCTTCGAATAAAATGTAATATATCGATTCAGAACATTATGAAGCCTATTATTTAGTCGATAAGATTAATCGTGAAAAAATTACAAAGGCATACTTTAATATTTGTCAGAAGATTTCTAGTCACGTCTCAGAGAATAAGAAATACATTGATCGAAGAATTACGACTTCGGACTGTCTGTCTTCTTAATGAAAACGTTGTGATTAAGGCAGACTACCGTTCGTTTTTAATTTTCACCGAACCCACCATTGTCGTAATTTTGGCAGGAAGCCTACTACGTGATGAGCCTTCCTATTTCGACAGGATATATCATCTCTATCGATCTGGACCGAAGTTTTTTATGTTGCGGATATATTTGACCTTCTCGCAGTAAAATTAATCTAAAAGATTTATTTTTCAATTATTTCAATGATAGTTAAGATTTTAATTAATTTAAATTTTAATTATATTTTGAATATGATAAAATTTAAAGTTTATATCATATTACTTAAAATCTAGCAATATTTAAATTCACAGAGAATTAACACTGCATTTAAATTAGGTCAATATCTGAATTAAACATTAATGTAATATTCAAAGATTTTAACTATCGTTTAATGTATTTTCAGATTAAAGGAACAAAGTTCGGAATTATTGTATAATTCATATTTGTTTCGATAAGATTTCTCTTCGTAACTTGTCTCATATCTTATTACTATTGAATAACAATATGCCTCATTATAGAAAATCTTAACTGAACCATTTTTGCAAACCATCGGTGCACCAGTATTGATGTCAAGGACACAGAACAACGTAAATTGCGGTCCGTAATCTCTCTCTCTCTCTCTCTCTCTCTCTCTCTCTCTCTCTCTCTCTCTCTCTCTCTCGCTTTTTCCCTATCGTTTTCCCGTTTCTTTTCTTCGTCGTAAACGTTTCCTTTTTTGAATTTAAAGCATGACATCACCCTCGCCTTGTGGTCTCGATGCTTTTTTTGTGTCGCATTAGTTTGTGTTATTTTGTGCAACTTGCATAACTATACCTTTGCACGATCGCGCTCGATTTTATTCGCGTAAAAACGATAGGTATCTTGATAATGCGAGCTGGAATTCACAGCAACCGGGTTACCCTTCGTGCCGTCTGTTATTTCATAAATTATTAATAGCTGGCTAGCAGCAATTACACTTTTAATTTAATTGGATACATCAGTATCTCGTCTCAAAAATAATATATATATATATATATATATATAATAGAATCGATCATAGATCAAGCATAATTTTCAAGAAAAATAGATTAAAGATGAATCTTTAAGAGAGAAAAAAAAAGATATCATCGAAATCGAGTATATTTTCATCTATATCCTACTCGTATATCGTTAAATCTATTATCTGATTATGATCGGTGTTTATTAAATCAATACTTAATTCTCGTTACATAATTGACGCAGTGCGGTTTATTTCGTTTTGGTTATGATCGTTGGTTACTAAATCAACGTCCTCTTATATACCATAATCAACCGAAGAAAAATTTGTCCGAACAACACGGTTTGGCCGTAATTGCTCATTCTACTTATTACGTCAGCTCTCGCGCTACTTTAGGCAGATACGTGACACAAGGTCCATGTTGTGCGATTAATAATTGCATTCCATTTACAACGTATCGAGTCAGCCAAACTAAGAATAAGTACAACTCGTAACAAACAGTGCGATAACAAAACCGTGAAATCATCTTCTAACTCGGAAGAATGTTATGAGAATATTATCTGTTTGTTCCAATTCGTTCGCCTTTCCCGCGTAAGAGCGATTATACACTTGAATAGGTTTTATCCATCTATTTGTCTCGTGTTGATGTTCCGCAACAAAAGTACAAATGCATTTCACTGCGAACGACTCTTCTGCAAGTAGGAGGAGTAGCCACCTCCCACGTGGACTTAACAGTTTTAACGGGCCCTGCTCCCAACTTTGACGAATAAGGCCAGACAAATCGCCCACGTTCCACGTTTACGCGCCGACTTTGAACGCTTTTCGAACCATGCGCACGTTCATTCTATTGTTACTTCCCGATGATCTACTTGATGGGCGAGTTAAGAAAAGGTCGCGTTGTCAAATCTTTTTCTCCTCCCTCCCTCCCTCCCTCCCTCCCTCTCTCTTTCTTCTCCTAGATTATAAATTTTAAAAATAAAAGTTGTGAGTGTTAGATATGTGGATGATCAAATTTTCGCTGATGCGCATCGAAAGCAAATTTTGTTAACCTTTTCGTTTAAAGTAGTCGAGTCGAGGAATCTTTGTTTGGAGTAGAAGATTAAGATAAAGTTCAAGTTCTTTCGAGTCTTATCTATGTCAAGTAATACATGTCGCATTCCGCGATACGTTTAATCAATTTTTTGTTTTATGCAATTTTAAAAATAGCATAATCAATTATCTCTTTCGAATGTGTATATATATGTGTACACACACACACACACACACACACACACACACACACACACACACACACACACACACACACACACACACACACACACACACACACACACACACACACACACGTATTTGGTATAGCTTTAAGATATCTCTATCGTGAGAGATTAAACACGTTCGAGCGGGTGCGTTTCGCTAGGCTGTTAACGATTAAACCGTGTGCTAATTATATGAAAGTTAAGACAGAAAGAGAAACGAAAAGTCTCGGTGCTGAGCAATGATGTCACAGCCAGACGACAGCCCTGAGAGAACGTTTACCCCGCGACACTAAAATAGGTTTATATGCCTATGTATAGCGCTTCGTTAAATGTATTTAAACTGTCGCCGAGTAATGGACGCTTTTGCAGACAGTGACATTGGATTTGCCGTGTGCACTTGAGGCACGAGTTCGGCCGAGGAGTATTGCCAATGCCGATTGGGATCGAACGGCCATGCTGCCCACGGAGGAATATTCATTTTTCTTCCCTCTCGTCGCAAAGCAACCACAACCGGGGTTTACTTTGAGGGGTTCTACCGCGATAAATGCACCGAACGCTAGCTACACTTGCACTTTCTATATTGATCTGCTCGTCCTCCTCCCGGAGGAGCAGTTCGTTCACCCTCAAATCCCAGCTTCATCTTTCAATCTTCGATATCTCCCTCGGATTAGTAGTATTTTTACAACGTTTCATTTCTTTTTGCCGTTCGATCATATTATATATTATATTATATTATATTATATTATATTATATTATCGAATATATTATATATTTTTCGTTTCTTAATTAGATAGGAGATATTTTTATGAGATTGAATGTATATTTTGAACTTAGTATTCGAAACGGTACGTGATGTTACTCTCACTTCCTAGATGAAAAAGATAACTGATAGATTTCTCAAAAAAGAATTATAAATCTTTTCATTAAGAATCGATGACGTGTATGTTTCACAATTAAATTATTAAATTTCATCACCGAACTGTACGCACGAAAAATTCTTATTGATTTTGCGCGTAACCACAAAACCGGAATGTGTGTAATTCGTTCAAACCTCCGCAATTATGTTTTTTATGATGAAAGCGCAGAGGTAAAGAAAAAAAAGGAGGGGGGGAAGGAGAAAAAAGAAGGAAAGAAAATACCGTGAAGTAATCATTACGAGTGCATGTAGAGGATTCGCAGACGAAGTATAATTACGACAAGAGGGAAAGCGAGGGGTCTACGATTTTTTAGCTTTCAGGGAAGCAGAGTTTATCTTGCCTGGATCAATATACCCTGGACCCTTCTGACGATATTGATGCAAGGAATTTTAAACCTTTTAAATATGGGAGATCTTGATTTCAAAATATGTTTTTTTTTTTTTTTTTTTTTTAATAATACGAAAAACGCTAAATCTTCTTATAAATTTTTTTGATTTGCAATCATATATATCAATATATGATATGTTGAGCTCGTGTTCGATATTCGTGACGTTATTCGACAAACTGGTTTTCCGTGTACACATTTTTTTCGCCGAGCCTTTAATTAATCTCTCGTCACAGCAGCGCGTATAAACGTCTTCTATGTTCAGTAAATTACCCAGCAAACCCCGATTGCCTTGGTAGGTACGGTTAGAAAGCCGTAGAAGATTTAGAACGATTTCTGTATAAACGAAAGGGGACAATCGTTCCTCTATAATCGTCGATATATACCGATATATAGATCTAACCGATTCTTGATTCTGTTGTTCCAGGTCGTCCAGAATGGTTTAGAAATCCTCACGTTTCTAGCGGATCGAATGGGTCACGACTTCAAACCTTATATTTCCACTATTATTCAACCAACAATAGATCGACTGGGTAAGTGTCGCCAACTTTCTTGTACCTGTTTGTCTTTCGGTATTCATAAATTATTTCTAATAAATTTTAATTTATTCGCTCTTTGAAATTTATTCAACGAGTAATTATTTCGTGGAATTAAATGAAATCGATAGCCAATAAATGTATAATTATAGTGGTAAATTTAATTTGTTTTATCATGACAACGTTTTCTTATGATTTCGTTTCATATTTTTTTGAATCATTTATCGTGAGTAGATGAGCTCCAGATGAAATAGGCACGGAAGTTCAACCGCATATTACGAGACGAGATATTATGACAGAGTTATAAATATAGAACCGGTCCCTACAAGTTTTGTTTCCTTTATTTATAATAACGAGTGGTACAATTAATATACAGATATCGATGACGTGTTGCTTTAATAGGTGACAGCAAAGATGCGACACGAGAAAAAGCGCAGCTAGTGCTTCTTAAAATAATAGAAAAAGGATGTATGACTCCTCAACAACTTTTGGATAGACTGCGGCCGGCCTTTAATCATAAGAATGCAAAATTACGGGAAGAAGCTCTAATTTTGTTAACAACAACGTTGAACGAGTAAGGACCCGTGGAAAATTACTAAAATTACAAAAAAAAAAAAAAAATAAAAATAAAAATAAAAAAGGAAAAAAAAGTAGCTAAAAACATCGTTAAAACATCCGGTTATACTAATGAATTTTTTTTACAGACACGGCGCTGATGAAATGATGTTGTCAGGAGTGATTCCGAGTATCGTAAAATTATTATCAGATCCATCTGAAAAAGTGCGAGAAACTGCTTTGAACACATTAGCGGATATCTACAGACACGTTGGCGAGAGATTACGCGTGGATTTGCAGAGAAAGCACAATGTACCGCAAGCTAAGTAAGTGAAAAAAGGGAAATCGAAATCTTGGCTTTCCGCTTGCATACGTACAAATTAAACATTACTTTTTTTTACTCTCTCTACCGATTTAACCGAAACGATTTTATATGTTAAACTGCTTTATACTTGGAAGAATATAATTACATTAGTAATTCTAATCGAGTATGTTGAAGTCATACGTATACGTTTCGTGTTAACTAATACGTTTGATTTTGTGTTGCAGATTACTGTTGTTGATAGAGAAATTCGATCAATTGAAAGCGGCCGGCGACCTGCTGCCTCTAGCAATGTCTTCGGATGGTGAGTAAATCCATCGAATTTCCTTCTCAGCAGGTATCCGGTAAATTAAGTCGGAGAAGGTATAAAAACCGATTGCCACGCGCGTCATCTCCGTTATATTATTCAAGCTGTATCGTGCTGCCATCCCACAGCCATGAACGCTATCGCGTTGCGAATACCTTCGAATAGACCGAGAAGACCAACCTTCGTTCTTTCCTTCCTCGCCTCTTGCTTTCTCACTCTCCCTCTCTCCTTCATTGTCCACGTTATTGGTACACACGATGAATATTTAGCAAGGACCGCTTGTTCTTCAACGTGATAAGAATATTCACTTAATTCAGCACGGTAAAACATAGCCAATTTGAATTTAATTACGTCGCACTGGCACGTTTTCCGCTCGAACTTCTGGTTTGATTGTAACCACTGTACGCATTTCTTTTTTTTTTTTTTTNTTTTTTTTTTTTTTTTTTTTTTTTGAGTAATACTTTACTCGACAATACGCGTTTTTCGAGATTGATTTTTCTGCAAAATGTGAATGTAATATTATTGAAAAAAGGAAAAGAAAATATAAAGCTATAAAGTTCGAGACGATTAAGGAATTATATTTCTGTGCGATGCGGATGTTGATTTTTATTCGAATTATAACTTCTTTGGAGATTGTATAATATCTCATCAAATAATTCCATGAAAAGATACTGAAAGATCGTCTTTTTTTTTTTTTTAAGGAAAAAAACGTGTCAAATCAAAGGTAGTTGTATCTGTATCGCATTAAATGTCATTTCCTTGAACACAATGACATTACTAATTCGTGTTATCTATTCTCAGATATTACATAATATTATATATACAGCTATGGTGTACTATGCAATATCGGCGGTGTATTGTTTCAAACGTTGTCTGTAATTCATACCGTATTAAAGCTGTTCTGCTTTAAACAAACGGCCTTGTAACATTGTAAGATTATTGCCAGGGTATTCGAATTTCGATTGCAAATATTACATCTCGCCAGCAACCGAATACTTAACATATTACTTGCAATACTGATTAAAAAAAGGAAAATGCAACTCAACGACACCGATAGACAGTAAAAAGTACGGATAAGCCGAGATTCTTGATGAGTCATGATGCACATATGTATTCCATTGTATAATTAATCTTTGTTTCTTGTTAAAAAAAATATGACTATATCTCTCTTATATAACGATAAATGAAAAGAGTATACATCTCGGCTTAAGTAATACTGTCTCGACTAAATATTTTTACTGTACAACTATTATACAGCTGGACTGTAGCGACTTGTATGCAAAACATTCGTAAAAAAAAGTGGTGATGAACAGAATTATTTTTGTTACGCGTTTCGAATTTACGACCGAGACAAGATGTCTACATTTAAATAAGGAATACATTTCTTATTCTTCGATGTTCGATCACGATTAGGTCATACATGGGCTTGGCAAGGAAATTACGGTTCTTCGCTTGATTTCAGATATATTAATAGAACGCCAAATTACCATGAAGAACTAACTATCGATCTTCCTGTCTCTTCCTTTTTTCATCCATGATACGCAGGATGAATTTTTTTATTATCATTTAAAAATTCTTCGTTATTATTGATACTGATTTTTTTTTTTACGAAATTTTCTATCCTCTTTCTTCTCGTTTCTTGTTCTTTCCTTTTTATATATACGAAGAAGAAAACGAATGCATTTAGGCCAACTATTTTTTTTTTTCGCCTTCCGTCGAGCTCTTCTTGTCATATGATAATGCGATCATTTTTCTCGGTGTGGAATTTGCACTGCGTACCCGTATGCAGCTTAGCGCCACGAGTATCCTTGTACGCGCGACGTGTGACACGAAAAGGTTGAACGAGCACGGCACCAGGAAAAATTTGCATAAGTCTTGTATTCTCGCTCTCTCTTTCCCTATGACCCACGATCACAGGACTGTGCTAGAAGTTCACGTATTCCGTATACCGTGATTTCTCCAACGTTCCACGTAGCACATACGTATAACCTATACGTTACGGCGAAACAGCTTTTTCTTTACACGTCAATTTTTAATTTCGTCCGTTCCCTTTTAATTTCGGCTCGTTTGATCGATTATAAACTATATCCAAGATTAGGAGGAATACTTGGTTTTTTTTCCTTTGGCAACGATAGGAAATCTCTGACGTATATTTCTCCAGCACCAACAGTTTCACCGGGACGGAGATTATTCACCCTACCCTTCACCGCTCGATCGAAATTAGCACCCACACCGTTCAGCTTGAACTCGCCTTCTTATTATGCGACCTTACCCTGAGGACAACGGTTGAGACGCGTGCACACGTGCACACAGGAGAAGTGAAAGGTAGGGTGGTAACACAGATTTATCTTCACCGGTGTACGGTTTTACCGTGGTTCACCGTTCTGTGCATGATCAGATATTAAGCGCTGAATAGCGCACCGATGCCCTTTTTATATCCTCTCTTGTTGACTCTCGCTGACATTCTCGCTGCGCGGCACACAAGCCGCAACAACTCGTTCGCACTCGCCAACTTATCGACAAAACTATGCGATTCTACCGCAAGGAAAGTAAGATAAGTGCGACTGATCGATAAAAAAGATCAACGATGGTATGGAAGAAAGTTTTCAACTATCCGAGTTGGGACGAACAAATTCATCGTTCGTTGTAGCAACCGTTGTTTTTGAATTGTGAACGATCTCCTCTCCCCTTTCTTCGAAACGAGCACAACGTGCTTTTCTCTCCCCTCTTCTTGGTTTTTAAAAGAGGAAAAAAAAAAAAAAAAGAAGTCGATTAATTACCTTAATAGGATAATCGTTTGTTTGACCCGCAACACCGTTTGCTTGGAATAATGATAAAGGCATGTTTTCTCCCGATAATGTGTACACAGTGTGTTCATACTATTATGTAATAAGAAGGATAGCATTATCGTGTTCAAAACGTGCTTATTCACGTGGGCGATTTTCTTCTTCTTGTTCTTAGCAATATATTTAATAATCGTTCCGTGTGGAATTGGCACTCGTGTTTTCCTTTTTCTTCTACTAGTGGCACTAGTATCGTGGCTAACGATGGCTGTTACGCGCGATGAACAATGGAGAATCGCACGCGGAAAGACGCGCATCGTGTTCTCCTATCTTTTCTCGTTGTTTCTCGTTATAGCTTTCTTTGATGGGAAATCGGAAGCACGAACGTATCTCATCGATGGATAAAAACAATAAATAACGTTACTTTCACCAATGAATGACAGACACTGTAAATACGATTTCCGATGAAATTACCATCGCTATATCTCGTTTTCTATCGGTAATTTATTCCGCACTTGATTCCTATTGAATTTCTAGGAAAATGAAGAGAAGGTGGTAGTGCGTCAAAGTTCGTTGAAATAGAGGAATTAATCAGTCCCACACCTTGCGAGGTTAATTATATCTATGATCGTAATTATTAATATTCTTATCATGTAAAATGTAAAAACGTGATCACGAATTCGTTCTCTCAAGGAAAAACTTTTCTCTACCTCCCTTTTTTTTTTTTCGTGAAATTATTACTCATTTCTAAAGGAACCGCTTCGATCAAAATGATCGGACTTGCATTTTTTCGAAGCATATTCGGTAACGCATTTGAAAAAAAAAAAAAAGAAGGAACAATGCGAATCAATATAAAAATGCATGGACCGGATAATTAATTTAATACTTGTCTCTTTTTAATTCTCTCGGAATAAAGATTAAGCGAACGTTTAATTGCATCTTTAAATTCTTATTCGGAACGTGTAATTATCCTGAGATAGCTACTGGCTCAAATTATTTCTTCATCGAAGCTTTATCTGTGTGTCGTTTTCACGGTCCTGTTTGTATTCAACTTCTTGCCTCGTGCTTCATGGTAGGGAATTCTCGATGACGGTACGCGCTGTTTATTACAGATAAACATTGTAATTGCACCGTGATCCACTTATTTCCCTTCCTATACCGTGGTGGATTTAATTATACCTCGCGATGCATCGGCATTCGTGTTAATTATAAAATCTTTTCTTGTATCAATTCTATAAATTAAAAAAAAAAAAAATTGGAAAATTTTGGACGAAGGATGTAATGTTTCCCTCCGTTAGAGGGAATCTAATTCGAACGCAACCGCAATAATTTTACCTTATTCATTGCACGACCTGTTTCTTACTCGAATCAATATTAATCTTCGTTACTCTCCCTTTTCGTATTATCGATTTTTCTCCATGCACATTGGAAGATGTTTAAACGACAGCAAATTGAATGGAATCGCATTAATCACTTGTTTTACACCTGGACTCGGGGACAATTTGTATGATACTTTTACAATCAGGTCAATTTATTTGTTTCATTCGGCCTTTTTATTTATTTTTTTTTTTCGACGAATATGGTGTACATTTAATTATTATTATCTTGTTGTGATAAATCAATCGATAACGCGTCTTAATTTAAAAAGCTAGAATAGAACCTGCTGGACAGTGAAAAGTGAAAGTACAACGAGGAAGAGATAAAAATTATCGTATTCTTTGTATAAATTCATAGTAATATATGTAATAGTAATAATAATTAAATATATATCTTTTCCTTTCAAATGTAGGGTTGTCAATCGGATTTTTCACCTATCTTTTGCCGTTTCTCGTTCAGAAGAAGAATCTTATAAAGAAAGAAATTAGTCCAAGTTCTCTAATAGTCGAGACGTAACAGAGAGATGGGTTCTCGAATGTTATGGGTCCCTCGTTTGGCCCCCATCGAGGGACACTCGATAGGGGAAGGTCCCCTTCCTCCTGTCCGACTTTAGCTCGGGTCTCGCGACGGTCTCGCAGCGCTTACGGGAGTTTGTAAACGAGTCGCCATTTAGCAACGTGAGAGACGCGTGTATGACGAAGTGAAGACATCGTGGACTCATCGAGAAAACGTATCCAGAATCGTGACGGTCTGCTTAGTGATCTTGATCGTGTTTTTTTCTGTGTCACGAGCCGAACACGATCTGGCCGGTGTGACGCGTTCTAAGCGATACGTGTTGTTACCGTTCACGGACAATGGGCAAGGACGATCGTTTCAATTTCTCTCCACTCGTTTGTTTACCTGATCAAACGCAGCTGCTGAAATACGTTATTACAATATTCCTCCATTAGAAAGGCTAGAAGGATGGATTTGTTGCAGAAACGTCTGCCGTGTTGGTTGTCCTCGATGTTTTGAAAGACACCGCGATATTTTAAGCGAATATTTATCGTAGAATATTTTTAAAAAGTTATTTAGTTCGGTATTGTGCGATAACGATTATAACCAAGTAGTGCAACGTTTCCGTGCATATGTACATCGTGTGTCAGTTGTCTAGTGAAAGACAAGGCAATTCCTTTGTTAACTTCTTGATACAATGGATTAACGGATGCGTGTTATTTAAAAAAATACGACGAAACTATCGACAATTGTATCCTGAAAAATAATCATCGTGTCTGTCGCATTTCAAGATTGAAACACGTGGAATACGAATAAATTTTTACCATCATTGACGTCTTCGAAGCGAATAGATAATGTTATAATATTACACGGGAGTCGATGTGTTTCAAATGGAAATCCTTCTCGAAGAAATATATATTTATACATATAATGTTTTCTTAAAATCAGTAAAAAAATCATTAAATTGATTGAATTATTAATGAACTTTCACAAGTACAATGAACAAATAACTTCGGTTGAATTATTAGATAATTTTTCTAGTTACTCTTCTGTTTTTTGTCCCAAAGAAAATTGTGTTTGTCCGTTTTATTAAAATTAATTTTTCCAAGATATAAATCGAAGATCTTTACGTGATCGTTCGTTATTGATATAATAAAACATAAATAAATACTCATGCATATACACGTGTGTGCTAATGGATTACGCGTAAGTGTCTGTGGATTGTGCTCATGACGCAATGATCCTTGGAAGTGCAATTTATTTTTCTCTTTCAACTCCGTCGTCGATTGTTTCATTGTAAATTGTAGAAAAATTCTTACACAAAATGGAAATGCGAAACGTCGTTGAGTAAAATCTGGATTAAGTCAACGTAATAAGGATGCCAAGCATGTTATCTGTAACGTGAGAAAATAACTCTCTCGTCTCTCATTGCTGTGCTTATTAGCAGTGATATCGTGAATGCAAAGCCAACTTCTCATTTTAACGCGTTCAACTGCTATTCGATATCTCATAATTCGATCATGAGAATGATAAAAATGAATCTTTATTTATCTTATTTATCTTTATAATTATACGAATGAAAAAATTTATATTCGTTATCGTTGTTACATATAACAGTGTATAGATTGGACATAGTTGATATCTATTTTAGAAAAAAATATTCTTTCGATATTCGATTGTTTTATTTATTGATTCCCGTCGGTTGAGGAAGTGAAAGAAAAAGACGATAGTTGCGATTATGTTAAACGAGGAATTTCGCATAAAAAGTGAAAAATGAAAGTAGACAATAAAATTTCAAGATGGAATTATATATATATATTTTTTATTAACAATCGTAAATTTTAATGACTTAAATTTCTGTATTCTCGAAAAATTCTATCGATAAAATTTCCTGATTATGAAATTGCAATTAAAAAAAATCATTAATTAGTTATTAGAATTCTTTGCCTCGTTAGAGGATAATTCAAATCACTTTCACTGACGTGTACTATACATAATGATTATTTTTATCTTACACATTCTAGAAAAGAAGCGTAAATTCAAGGAATTTTAATTTCTCAATCGTTTTTTTTTCGATCGTTTTATAAGTGAAAAACTTGTTTTTTCTTGCAGAAATATTTTTGTTAACAACTTTATCAAACTTTGTTTCTCATATGTATAATTTTGATTATTATCATATCATTATAAAAAAAAATATAAGAAAATTTATAAACTTATTGTACCAAAATGAAGACGTTTTGTATTATAATTATTTTCTTTCAAATTATATTAAAATATAAACTACATTTTGTACTTTGTCGTAAGAGATCGTTTCATAATTTTGTCATACAATTGTGATTGAAAAAAGTTAAGTGTGATTAAAATGAATGATACTGAAACGTGGTTGTCAAGCAACCATCGTTGCTTACATAGAGGATTAAAAAAATATCCCAGTATTGATAAAAAATTGTGGGATCCAAGTAGTAAATGGATTCTCCAATGGGATAATATTGTAAAACATCCAGGTGCTAGAGCAAGAGGATGCCATTGTGATATTCATAAACCACCATGGCTATATCCAGATTTAGGTACAAAATTTTATAGGATAAAATAAACTAATTAAAAAAAAATTTTATTTTTAACTGATAAATTTATTATGCAACTTAATAAAAAAACTTTTTCGCTAGAAAATAAAAATTATTACTAAATTTATAAACTTTTAACATATTTTTTTCAGTTGGGAAAATCTCTGATGAAACAGATAGAGCTGTAAGTATTAATTAAAAATTTAAAGTATATTTAAATATTTAAAAATGCGCAAGATAATGCGAAATAAATTTAAATATTTTAGATTAAATCAGCTCCTGTGAAAAGATCAGCTGCTCCTCTAAAAAGAGGACAATTTGGTCCAGCAAAAACTTCATCTTCAACTCTAGGTACATATGAGTTAAATCTAATGGTATTTGTAATTATGTAAAAATCAATATCAATATCAATATCCAAATATATAAATCATTTTTTATTGTTATATTTTAAGCATGATGTAATTTACACTCATTTGAAATAGGTTCTAAATTAATTTTTAATTTGTACCTTTATCATATATACACATAGACATGTTAGCAAAATTTATCGTATTAATTAGTATGTGTAATAACTTGAATTATTTCATAAGTATATTTATACATTATAAAGAAGTCAAAGAAAAGACAATAATGCTCCGTGTAAATTAGCTTTCAAAATTTTAATTCTTTAATGATATACTTAATTATTTGATTTATAAATTTTAGTTACATCATTTATTATGTTATATGTAAATTAAAGCGCTTTGTGTGTTATAAGTGCTTTATTTATGTACGAAACAAATATTCGGATTATTTCACGTGAATGTTATAATTCCTAAAATTAATACATTAGGAAAGCACATGTTCCTCCACTGCAACCAATGCACAAGTGTGAAGCGTGCTAACAATTCTTGCTTTCTTTTACTATGGCTCAGCATTTCGTATGATATTAATAATATTCTTTCCAACAATATTACAAAAATACAAAATGTCGATAAACTGTTGACGTTTCGATGACGAGAATGCTAATTATTCGCTTGCATGACAGCTCAGCCTGGTAATACACCTTCCATGGTTCCAAGGGCTACAACCGTCAAAAGAAACGTGTCAGTAAAATCGACATCAGGTATCTAAAATTTCATTGGCATATTATTTTTGTAATATATCATGATGGTCTTTTCGTAAATTTTCATATATATTATGAAACGATTTTAGCTTTTGTATTATTTTTCTTCTTTTTGAATTTCCATCATGATATAAGTACAAAAAAAAAAAATTTCAAATTCAATCGAACTAATATTCATAATACACTATGCATATTTGATACGAATCCCTTATTCAATGTTGCTTTATCTTCTTTTATTTGCGTCTCATTTCACGCGAGCATAAAATTCTAGAACGCTATATATATATTCGTAATTATTATTTAATTGTCTTGCTTTTTATATCATTCTCATTTAACAATGTTCTAAATTATCATAAAGTATATTCAATGTTATAAAATGTCATACGAAACATTTTTTTAAAAAATATTTTATTAAAATATAAAAGTTCTAAATTTAAAGATATAATTAAAATTTTTCAATAAGATTTATACAATTTTTTAAAATATTTAATATTCTATATTCTAAATAAAAAAATAAAAATGTTATAGGCAATATCTTATAAAATAATATTATAATATATGCATTAATATGAAAAAAAAAATTAATATATTCAGCTCAAGCTGGTGCTGTCGATGAAGAAACTTTCCTTACAACATTCGAAGATGTGCCATCCGTAAATTTATTTTCCGCAAAAGATCTTGAAGAGCAAATGAAAACTATAAAAGATAATGTTGGTGATGATAAAAAAGATTGGAAACAAAGGACAGAAAGTGTATGTATCAAGATAATATTATTATAATATCAATGCTAATCGATTTGAATTATATATGCTAAAAATTTAATTTTTTTTACAGATGAAAAAATTAAGAGCAATCATTATCGCAGGTGGTACGAATTTCGAAAACTTTTTAGAAAATTTGAAGAATGTTCAAAGACCTTTTGAAGTTGCTTGCATGGATCTTAGATCGCAAGTAGTAAGGGAAGCTTGCATTACTTTAGCATATCTTAGTCAACAGTTAAAAAATAAGTTTGCCAGCTTTGGAGAAGCAGTCTTATTCACCTTAATGAATCTCATACAAAATAGTGCCAAGGTGAGACTCGTAATTATTTAGCGTCGATATTGACGAAGAACAATTGTGATAACATAGAAAAACTTTTACATTGACGATTTTGCACATTTAGGTTGTGGCAACAGCTGGTGCCGTAGCAGTAAGGTTTATTCTTCAAAATACACATTGCAGTCGTTTTGTGCCAATTATCACATCGTGCTTAAGTCACAAAAGTAAAGACATACGTCGAGCTTCATGCGAATATCTAAATCTAATTTTACAAATATGGCCTACTCAAATATTACAAAAACACGTGACTACATTGCAAGACACGATCAAGAAAGGTATTGCAGATTCAGATTCGGAAGCAAGAGCTTTTGCTAGGAAGTAAATATTCTTGTTGGTTTCGTTTATTTTTCCTTTATTGAAAAGGTATCAGATTGTATTTCGAATCTTTTCAGATCGTACTGGGCATTCAAAGATCATTTCCCGGAACAAGCAGAAGCATTGCTCAATAGCCTTGACACTGCATATAAGCGTTCGTTAATGTCTCTCAGCAATAGCGGTAGCATTAACAGTTTAAATGTAGTTACGAGATCAGCGAGCGTTAGTCCCCGAACATCCAGACCAGTCATGAGTGTTACAGGTATATCTCCATATTTTTATTCAATTATCGAAAATGAAATAGATATATATTTGAAATAGGATTGGTATTGATGTAATTGCAGAGACAAATATAAGATAGAACAATTCGGTATATAAAATACTTCTCGCTTTTTTTCATGCTGCTTTTGTGACTCCTCTTTATATTAAACATATGAAGGTAGTACGGAAAATTTGCATCAAACTTCGGGTCAACCACATGGCCCACTCAGACGAACGCCGTCCTTACCACGGTCATATCGTCAATCTGGTATCCCAGTCCTCCAAAGACCCACTGATAGTCATTGTAATTGTTATCTTCTCGTTTGATGTTTTAAAATATCACCATGACTTAGAACATGCACTGTTGCTTCTAATATATGTGAATAGTAAATTTTTTTCAGTTTTTAATTTTTTTAATCTTTTCTTCAGATCGTGGAACTTCTAGTGTTAGGTCGACTAGTGCGATAGATTTGCAAGCCGCACAAAGAGCTAAAGCGAGAATGATGTATGCGAACATGAGTAGACAGAAAGCATCGCTTCGTGAGTATTTATTGCTAGAATCTTCAATTATTCTAGTAGTTTTTTTATTATATATTTCAAATGAATTATAATTTCTTCATTTAGCACGTCCTAGCAAATCACCAGACACAACTGCTGTTGCTAGTCCAGAAAGAACGGCAAGAACAAGAACTCGAATGTCTGGAGTGTCGCAATCTCAGCGTAAGTTCATAAAAAAAAAAAAAAAAAAAAAAAAAAAAAATTCATTTTTTTAAAGAAACGTGTAATTTAATAAAATTTATATGTTATATATAATAGCTAGCAGTAGATCAGGATCTCCATCATCAAGACTGAGTTATGCAACTTATAATCGTGAAGGAGAATCGTTAATTGCAAGACCTAGACGGTTATCTGGACATGGAATCAGAAGTACTGGTAATAGTCGTGAGCCAAGCCCACAAAGGTTTGGAATGGACAGAAGTTTTGCAAGCAAAATACGGTAATATTTATCTTGTTAATTTTGTTTAATTTTAATCTTGACCGAATAAGGAATATTATATAAAATATAGAGGAAGAAGTTTACATATGTCTCCAACGGATAGACCTCAATCCAGACCAGTCATGGCACAAAAGATGTTGCAACAATCACGCGAAGCAGAATCAGCATTGGCGGATGCGCTTACATTTGAAAATATTGATAATTATACAAGAACACCAAGAGGAAAAGGTGATCACAGCGATGATAGTGAAACTAGCAGCATATGTTCTGAACGAAGTATGGACAGTTTTAGACGACCAAACGATGTAAGTATAAGGAATGATATGGACACTATTAATAGAATAGCTATTATTTCATCATCTCATTATCAGATCCATCACATTAAAAAAATACACAATAAAATAATGCAAAAATAGAATATCCAATATCCAACACAAAATACATTGATTTCATGTAATTAAAACATACACGTCTTTATTCATTATTATAAATATATAATTCATTACTGTATCACTCAAACTATTCATTACAGTCATTACACTTATTTTATCATAATGCTTATCTTATTTTGTTTATTTAAATAATGCTTTTCTAATTTATTTACAATGAAATTAAGAGCTTGCAATATTATTTTTATTTGAAGATTTTTATTTTTTATGCAATTTGAAAATGCTTTAAACATATTTGCTTTTAATTATAGACAAGTTCATGCTATGTGCTCATGTGTATAATTTATTATTTCATGTAAAATAAATTATATTTTCAATTAATTAGACAATTTGAATTTCCGCTGAATTTCATTTATTCATATTCGAAAAATATCAAAATATCTATTTCTTGAATTTGACAGAGTAGAATAGTAGATCACAAGCTTAAAAAACAAGCTTTCAGCATCTTATATTGTAGATAACGCATGTCTGGTTTTTTCTTTTGGTTTTTTTGCGGCGTATTTGTTTGGTTTGGACTAATGCGATGCGCCGTTCTGTTCTCCATATCTGTCCATCGTCCATCTACCCATTAGTCGTTCTCATGGAGTGGCTCTCAACAAAGACTATATCGTGATATGTGGGATCAGTCTATCCCAAAGGTTTGTTAAATTTAATATTCACTTTCATTTATTTCATACATATTCGATACCTTACACTATACTCTTTTGCCAAAAAAGGAAATATAGCAGAACTCGATTGAAAATACATTTGAAGTATTTTTATTGTGGACAAATTTTTTACATTATATATATTTATAGAAAATATAATATATAATCCTTTAATTTTCAGGATATTAAGGAAATTATAGAAAATTGTGCACATAAACATTGGGGCGATAGAAAAGAAGGTTTAGTTGGATTACAACATTTTCTTTCAAACGGAAATACGCTTACAGCTACGGAATTGCGAAAAGTAACGGATATTTTTACGAAAATGTTCATGGATTCTCACACAAAAGTATTCAGTTTATTTTTGGACACATTGAATGAACTAATAACTACTCATAGTGAAGATCTTGGCGATTGGCTTTATGTTTTATGTGCAAGACTTTTGAACAAATTAGGCACTGACTTACTTGGTTCGATACAAGCAAAAATTCATAAAACGCTTGAAGTTGTTAGGTAAGAATGGATGTAATTTTTATTAATTTTGAAATTAATATAGACTTTTATATTTATTTTAATTATTTGTATTTCTCTCCGAATTTGCAGAGAATATTTCCCAGGAGAGCAACTTTTACCTGCTGTAATGAGGTATTTAACAGATCCAACACAAACTCCAAATTCTCGCGTAAAAGTGGCGACGCTTATGTTTATTACACAAATAGCAGAAACAGCACAACCATCTGCACTTAATAGTTCTGCAGGAACAGCATTAGCAAGGTTACTTGATTGGTCGAATGATGTTAAAAGTCAAGAAGTCAGAAGACATGCACAAAATGCTGTTATATCGCTATATAATTTAAATCCTCCAAAAGTGACTATGATATTAGCTGAATTACCGAAGTATTATCAGGTTAGTTACTATATAGAATGTTTTTGTAATAAATGAATATTCTATTTATATTGAACATGTATATTTATATATATTATATGTATATTTATATATATTATAGGAAGCGGCATTGCCATTAGTACAGAATCATTTAAGAAAATCATCAGGTTCGAGTAATCCTGCATCTCCTGGAACTCCGCCTCCTAGAGCACAGAGCTCACCAGCTCGTTCGAAAGGTAAAACTGATATCGACAATGCGGATGAAAATTTGGAAGAAGTTTATAAGTAAGAGTGATATTCTTAAGTTGATAATTTTATTATTTATAATTTTTAGTCATTTTAATTTTTAAGTATTTTCTACAGATCCTTAAGACGTACAACAGCTGAAATACAAAATTATGGTTTTGAACGTTTAGAAAGAGCAACTACTAGTAAAGATAGTGGAATTAGCAATATGGCTGATGTAGAAGAAAAAATGGAAGGACTTACATTATGCAATTCGGTAATTAAATAACTAATATTCTTAAAATAATATAGTAATTGAAATATGTAATAGCTTTATTTTTAGGGTCGTTCATCTTCCGTTTCTTCTCCTACCCAAAGAGGACGATCTGTTACTAATATTACAGTAAATGGTTCAAGTGATACTATTGCAGGAGATCTAATTCTACCTCAAGAAAATAATGGTTACAAAACGCATGGTAAATATAGCATTGTTTAAAGTTATACAATATAATAATATTGACTTATTTATGTTTTTTTCATGTATTAAATTTCATGTATTAAATTATATCAGGTTCATCACCTGATTCGATAAAAAGGCCAGAAGTTTTAGATAATATGATTAAAACATTACAATCTAAAATGACACAAACCGAAGAAAAAGTATCAGCATTACAAGAATTTCAATTATACGTTCGTGAGGGAGATGCCTTGTACATTAAACAAAATTTTAAGTATGTATTATTAATAATATATAATTCATGCGTTTGAATTATATCATTACAATATGAGAATTGTAATTATTTGTCTTTATCTAGAAAACTGCTCAAAACATTATTAGATAGTTTGACTAACGATAGTAAGAAGATGCAAGTAGAAGTACTTCAAACTCTAATTGATATGCTTAAATGTACGGAACTTGTAGATAGTTTTTCTGTTTATCCTGAATTACTGGTTTTAAAAGTGATTAACGCGTATAAGTTAGATGATCAAAAACAAGATTCTTCCAGTAGCAGTAATTCCAGATCTCCAGTAAGTATATAAATTAATTTCATAGTATATAAACGATTATTAATATTTTCATTCTATTAGGTTCTATGGATGGCGGAAAAGTGTGCTGCAACGATAGCAATGGTTTTAAAACCAGAACAAGTTATTCACTTAGTATCAACTATAATAACTACTGAACCATATCCCTTGAATATGGGCGCAATAAAAATGCTTCATAAGGTTGTGGAACATTGGGGTCGTGATGCAATAGAACCTCATTTATCAAAAGTTATGCCTGGTCTTATCAAAGTGAGTTTAAATATATTCCAAAAATAGATTTTTTATTGTCATAATATACAATATTATATTTTTGTACAGGCATATGATGATACTGAAAGTGCAGTACGCAAAAGTGCTGTATTCTGTATGGTAGCAATACACTTGGCAGTTGGTGAAGAGTTGTTGAAACCTCATCTCAGTTGTTTATATACCAGCAAATTGAAGCTTTTAAACATTTATATACAACGCGCGCAACAAGCGAACAGTCAACCAGCAAGTCCACGTAGCAATAATAGCAAAAATTAACTAACACCAAATTCCGCGACACTTAGGATCGCGATACTTAAAAGATTTGCTCGTTTGAGTGCAAGACATGAACGAATGCTGGTTAGCTTCCTTAGTAAGTCCAATCCGTGACAATTATCATCGAACGATAGAACAATACAAGTCGATGTTTTTCAATATGATAGACTGATCTGCATGATTTCACAGCAAGGTGTGTGCGACATACCTGACCTCCTGACAGTGATGTTGCACAAAAGCAGGTAGTATACAAGTTATTTATGCATATTGTTTTGTTTACCAAAAATTTATACCTATTGCAATGAGAGAATTGCTTTAGATGTAAGATTTCTCCAGTCATAATATATATATTTTTTATTGATACGTTACATCTTGATATTAAGTTGCAGCGTCGTTTCTTATGAAAGAAAGAAGAAAAGCTTTAAAAAAAAAAAAAAAAAAAAAACTCCTCCGTATGTTATGCAGCTCATAAAGAATAGTATCGTGCCTCTTGTTCACTTTGTGATTTTTGTATACTTTAAATTTTGTTCGCTATTCGTTAGGATATTGTATATATTTAGGTATCTCAGTGTATTGTTGTGCATCTTTTAGAGTTGATTGCGATGATTTAATAGGAATGTGATTCCAAATAATTTAAATGTCGACTCGATTGAAAGTATGAGAAGACAGTGCGACATCACTGCCGAGAGACTCATATATTTTGTAAGCAGAATGGACGTGAATTGCCAATTATAACGGTACCGAAAACATTATATAAAAATACATTATACGCTTGTTCGCCGATTTACAAACATCGCTAATATTATTGCACGTGGCAATAATTTTGCTGTGCACTTTGCAATGAATAAGTTAGAAGGGAAATAAAGACTCGGTAATATCAAGATGAGAATGGGCGTTATATTTGGTATCGGCTCTGTACAACAGTGATAATGAATAAATTTCATATAAAATATTTTTTTCGTATTTCAGCATTAACGAAACAAGACTCTCGCGAGTATCGTATTTGTTAATGATTACATGTATGCATAATACGATTGTCACGGGAGCTTTTATAAAACACGTATAAGTGGAAATGTCGAAAAAGACATAATGAATTTATTTGTTCAAAATCCATGTGCTAGTCAGTTTCCAAGGACGCACAATGATCCAAGAGATGCAGACGAGATAAAGTTCAGAAGTTTTCTCAAAAAAAAAAAAAAAAAAAAAAAAAAAAAAAAAAAAANAAAAAAAAAAAAAAAAAAAACAAAAATAATATTTGAACACAGAGTCTGTGAGAAAGAAACGGAGAGAATGTGTAGAATAAATGAGAGATGCGACGAAATCAGCAAAACTAGAGTAGGAATGATTAAGGGAATGATATTCGAAACTAACGTTAATATTTAAACTATTCGTCACGTTGCCAATAATTAAACGAATGCTAAATCAAAGCTAACATAACAAGTTTAGTAACATTCTGTGCCATTGTCGTTTTTTGTTTTATTTATATAAGGATAAAATTATACATAATATATATATACACACATATATATATATATATATATATAGATCATTTCGCCTTTTCTTACTAGTAGGATGAAATAACGGAATAATTTCATTGAAAGTGAACCATTACAATATTAAAAGCAAAAAAGAAATAGATATTGCATATTAAATTTGACCATTCATAAATTTTTCTTCAAAGATACAAATATTATAAATTAAGTTGAAATATAAATCTTTGTGAGATTAAAGTTATAAATACGATTCACACCTAACTCGACATAATAAAACACGTGATAATGTGTTTTGATTTTTAATAGGTGGCCAAATAGTGCCAAAAAATGGTAATGTGCGACAGGAAAAGCAATTGGATTCAAACGTTCGAGTAGTCAGGTTATTTCTTTTACTTGGTGCCTTTGGCGTCGTCAGAACAAGATATGTTCGGGGATCGTCTTTCATCTTCTTGTAAAAAAGAGAAAAAGCTATCGTTAAAGTGATTGTAGTGCAAGTAGCTAGAAAACTCCTGTATTTGCTGATGTTGCGTAAAACGGACAGTGATTAAGTGATCAAGATAAAAGTTTCTCATTCGTTATTACGATAGAAAAAAAAAAAAAAAAAAAAAGATTCGGATTATCTCAACAATATTCGTGTTCATTTTGCTATTTTATGGTAGAACACGAAGAATGCCAGTTTTCGTGGATTGATACGTGTATCATCGACATCGTTTAAGAATGTAATCATGTCTATTTTCATAAATTGTCGTAGTCGTAAAATGAATTGTACGGACGCGAATCGTTTTTACCAATTGCGATTTGATTACAGACAGGATAAATGGTTTTTCATTCACGGGAAATCGGTAGGAGGTTTTACAATACAATTTGGAATTTTCAATGAAGGAAACGAATGAAGATACGTGTAGGATTTAGTGTGATTATCAATTTGTCTAATATAAACTTTTTTAACATTACGTTTGTTGATATTCTTTTCGCAATTCATTCGTCATTGCCGTAATTATTTAAAAAAAAAAAAAAGATTTAGAGTTTGACCTGGTGTGTACGGATATATCCTGTATATATATACATATTATTAAATAATATAGAATTTAATGTAATATTAATACGGATTAGGTAGCCACCGTCACTGCCTGCAGCGTTAGTCGTGCTGAGAACGCAGACCTTGGCACTGCTGGACTCTGCATAGTGTCGCGATCGTTTATAAAGAAAGAAGAAAGAAGAAAGCTTGTTTTGTTAAGTTTTTGAGCATTATTATTATTGACAGGATTTATATTATATTTACTAACGCGTGTATGATATGTAGGTATGAATATAATTAAGGCATATTATCGAAATTTTTGCCACTTTTTTTTTTTGTTTTGCATCACGATCATGATGAAATTACATGAATTAATCACATTTATTCGTTATACAGACAATATATAGTTTTGCTATTTTATTTTATTTAATGCAGTGACAGAAAAAAATGAAAATAACAACAAGCATAATTTATTGTAATTCAAAAAAAGATCATCACAAGAATTTCTATATCAATGTCCGTGCTTATTGTATCCCATAATGTTAAAAATGAAACATATTTTAATTGTTACAAACGATTAAATGGAAATAATTAAGCACGGACATTTCTATTGTAAGAAATCATTGCGATGTAAAAATGATATACGCTTTTACGTGTGACGTCAATTACATAATTGGCGTATAAAAATGAAATTATAGAAATTTTTTCTTTTTCTATATTCTATGTATGGAGAAAGAAGTTCTTTTGGTATTCGGTATTATTAATATTATTATTTTTATTAATATCATTATTATTGCCAAACTGTGCCGATTCTTCGCTTTGTACGTTATTCATTTAAGTACGATTAAATTAAATAGGATAAATTTTTGCACCGCAGACATAGCTATTAATTCTGTTAATATATTACTTTGATACTTCTTGCACGCACAGATGTAAATACCTTTTAATATATGAAATTCTTTGACTGTAAATTTTCTTTCGATTTCCCGCGAAAAGGAAATCATTGGAAAAAAGAATAAAAAACAAAAACTGTTGTCTCAATCGCCGATATATATATTTAATATGCTAATCTTGTTAGTAGTAGAGACTATATATTTTATATGCGAAAAAAAATAGTCGATTGCTTCATATGTCTGTCAATAAATGAAATTTGAAAATACTATTAATCATATATTAACTTTGTAGTTTAACTTTTTTGTACTTTTATCTTTTCTCGAAATATCTTCAATTAGAAAAATTTCGATTTGTCAAGACGCACTAGTCGATATAAATAAAAATATCAGTCATTCGATAACATACATTCGATAGAATAAAATCAAGATTGACAGAATTAATATGCAATACTGCAGCAAAAAATCATAAATAAACAACTTCATTATTTTGTTGCGATATTTTGTCTGACTATATTTTATTAAATGTCGATCTTATATCATATATACGTATGCGTACATTTATGAAACACATGTAATTCAAACTCGTATTTAATTTTTATTCCTTAATTGACGAATTCGCGTCAAAATAAAGCCAATTGTCGTATACTTTCAAACGATGTGAATTTATATCTATTTATATCCATTGCCCTAAATTATGTGATCATGTATATGGTATTTTTATATTTATTTTTCTACACATTTTAGAAATTTTTTTAGTTATATTTTTTTTAATTATAAAATTATTTCAATATGTCATATCTCATTTTTAAATGATAGTGTGAAAAGGAATTGATGAATGATCGTGTGAAGCGGAATTGATTAATTTCCGTGTGAAGGAGAATTGATCCATTTCCGTGTGAAGAGGAATTAATGAATGATAGTGTGAAGCGGAATTGATTAATTTCCGTGTGAAGGAGAATTGATCCATTTCCGTGTGAAAAGGAATTGATGAATGTCCGTGTGAAGCGGAATTGATAAATTTCAGTGTGAAGAGGAATTGATAATTGATCGCGTGAAGAGGAATTGATGAATGATAGTGTGAAGAGGAATTGATCCATTTCCGTGTGAAAAGGAATTGATGAATGATAGTGTGAAGAGGAATTGATAAATTTCCGTGTGGAAAGGAATTGATAAATTTCCGTGTGAAGAGGAATTAATGAATGATAGTGTGAAGAGGAATTGATAAATTTCCGTGTGAAGAGGAATTGATAAATTTTCCGTATGAAGAGGAATGTAAAAATTTTTTTAGTTATATTTTTTTTTATCATTTAATAATTATTTCAACATGTCATATATCTCATTTTTATAAATAGAATAAACTCATTTATGATATTCATTTATTAATTTTTATTATAATTTTATCGAAATATCAATAGATACAAACATTTTTATAGGTAATTCACATCAATCGATCAACATTCAGACTTTATAATTACTGAAATTTCACTGTTACATTCAGTTTACTTTTGATATAAAGTAATTTGTAGCATATAAAAAAAATATTTATAAAATAATTGTTATATTATTATTATATTTAATATAATAATAATATAATATAATAGTAAATTTTAAAACATTTTTAAATGCAAAATGTTTTGATGTTCTTCGTAAATTTCTTTAATTCATATCTATTGACAAGTTATTTATATATAATTACATATGATTTTCATTCGAATATTTGATTAGTTCTTTCTATTTTATTATGAATAGATATTTTTAATCAAATTTGCAATTTTTTGTAGTTTCCAAAAATACGATTTTATTAGAAACATTCTACGAAATTTTACAATGGTACATATAGATGTAAGTATATATGTATGTACACATATATGTATAACCGAAGAATACAAGCATACTATATAATACGATACAAAGTACATTCGCATAAATTCTACTCTGTTCGTATATTCACGCATACTTATATTACAAAATAAATCGACGAAAAAGAGAGGCACTTGTCGAACCAATCTCGATATATATATATTTCAAAATTTTTTCTAAATGAAACTAACGCACAATATATGTGTTTTTTAATATGAGATTAATAGCTTATCTTTTCTTATATAACGACACTTTCATCGAGAATTTGATTATATCTTTAACAATTTGTAATAATTTTTTTTTCTAAGAATGGACAAGCTGAATTTCGATGATAAAAATCAATCAATTGATCAATTTGATCGATTTCGTATAATTCTTATCGAGCATCTATTCGGCACTTTAAGATACATTGGACGTTCGATCTGGTCCACTGATTACGACTATCACATTTAATAAAAGTACGACGGCGGTCAATGAACTTGTAAAAAGTACATTTATACGTTTGGTTCATGTTTTGTTTTAGACCATTAGAAGAAAACACGATTCAGTATAAAAATATCATAAAAAATGATGTATATATCAGCACAAACATTAAACGTGACAAAAAAGTCGTACAAAAAGTGACGATCGTAATATTAGATCTATCTATAGTTTAAATAATAGATAGACGATGGATGTCACTAAAAAAATCCGTAAATTTGAACGAATCGATAGATGGCGTTAGTGATTACGCAGCGCCTGCGCTTTGATACTATTTGCTTTTTAAATGGTACGCTTCGCAGGCAGAACAGAATACTGCACTTCACGTTATATGAATTTTCTTTGTAAATAATATTTAATCACAGCATAGTTATTAACAATTGATTTCCAAAAGGAATGCTATGCCTGCCTGAAAACGGCAAACGTAAAGATGTTTCGCGAGACAATGTACAATAGAAAAAAGATTATCTTAGGCACATACTCAGCATTTGTTCTCGGACAAAAATCTTTTTATCGTCATCTTCTACGGTCATCCATATACATTTTACATGGAAGACTGTATCAGATCAACGTATAATACTGTTTTGTATCTCGCCTAAAATCGTTTGCTAATTTTTGGTACAAATTTCCATCTAGTTTTCTTGGCAACATCACATTGCGTGCCGTGCGTATTATTAATTATCTTTCCTGCTGTATACGCATTTATATATATATTAATTCACACGTGCAAGCATTTGGATCTCGAGGCTATATCGCAAAACAAATGTAATTCAACGATTGCAAAAATCTGCAAATTTTGCTTGTATCATTCTTTGAATATTTGTTTTTAAAATTTTCTTCCAAAATTAGTAATGAACGAAGTTTGATTTACATAATATATAATATATATATATATATATATATATATATATATATATAATTAACGAGAATTACCTTCGATATTGAGAATCCTCAATTTTTTTCCTCAGTTCGTATTTTTTTTCTTGCGATTATTTAAGTGAAAGCAAGTTATTTAAGTATGAAACTAACACAGTTTCGTAATCGTAACATTTCTCTCTCTCTCTCTCTCTCTCTCTCTCTCTCTCTCTCTCTCTCTCTCTCCTTTCTTTCGTTCTCTTTCATACATACTTTCGATTCCTTTTCCTGCCTCTCGCTTTTAACTTTTCGAAATGCCAACAATCTTAATATTAATATTAAAGTAAATCAATATAATTTATAAAAATTTGGGCGCGTATTTTATCTTTTACAGGGGTAACAACTTTGAACTAAAAGATAATTTGTGTGTCATGTATAGAGTATACGCTATACGTACGCTCTGGCTAGGAATTCTTTGTACAATTCCAGCCTCATGGAAGAAAAATTTACACGTTTTGTATAGTTTTAGGATTCAATGGTTGCGTAGCGGACGATTTGGCGTTTCGCTGCGCTCTTCTTTGTCTTCTTCGTTTCCTTGTTTTCGCTTCAGCTCCAACAGCTAGGAAATGATTTTGGAAATACTCCTCGATCTCGGACAGTTTTTTACCATGAGTCTCTGGAAGTAACAACCATACGAAAACGACAGCTGCTAACGAAACCCCAGCAAAAAACCATTGTACGGTATGAGACCCTGTGATTGTACAAAAATGTATAAAAATCGATTAAAGGAAATACATGTGGCATTCATAAAATATTGTACACATACCACCCAAAAAATCTTGTAAACTTCTGTAACTCTGCAGAGCAGAAAACATGAGTAAATTGGCTATAGAATAACTAATGGAATGGGCGATGCCTCGGATTTCAGTTGGGAACAATTCGGCCGTCATAGTCCATGGAATAGTCAACATACCGACCATAGACGTGCAAACGTAGAGTAACAGGCATAAAACAGGAACCTAAAAAACGAATGGACAACATGAAAATAATTTTTTATTTAATTCTCTGCATTTAATGATATAATAATTTAATTTCTATACCCAATTTCCGGAACGATCGCCATTCTTAATAAGGTAAGTGAAGTAACCAGAAACACCCATACAAAGAGTCATTCCCAAGGATGAAATTATACATAGAAGCCGCCTCTTATATCGTCTTAGTAACCAGGTATTCACCATCGAACATAGAAAACGAGTTACACCGACTAGAATCGAGGCTACATATGCATCCACACCGGAACCAACTTCCTGAATGACAGTAATTATGGTAATTATCAAACGTATAATCAATGATTTACAATACTTGGATAGAAAATCGAGGACAATTGATATTTACTTGGAACCATGTAACAGCGTAGAAAAGAGTAATATAGATGCCAGAAAACTGTTGAAAGGAGAAGAATAGAAAAAGTATCATCATTGGTTTCCATCCTGTTGGTTTCAAAAATCCTCTCAACTTAGTAGAGATACCGCCATGTTTGCTTTTTCTTTGCTCGCTTAATTTAATCTCGTTTTCTTTTAAAATTGTGATAAATTGTGCTTCCGCGGCAGACACTTTTCCTTGCTTTTCCTCGCGCTTGTACAACCTACAATTAAAATAAAAGATCATTCGGAGTACTTTTTTTTCCCTATACACGTATCAATACATTTTCAACGAAATAAATTTGATACATGTCGCAAAAATTTTCATCCTTATACCTTGTTACAGCTTATTTATTTAAAACGTTTCTGCTCGTTTTCCCTTACCATTCCAAAGATTTCTTCGCATCATCTAACCGTCCTTTTGAAACGAGCCATACAGGCGATTCCGGGACGAAAAATTGCACCAAAATAACCGGCACAACCGCGTAAACGATGCTTAGCCAGGCCACAATTCTCCAGTCAATGTATGCACCTTTTAAGTACGAAAGCACCATGCCGAACGAGGCCAAAGTTGGACCGAAAGATATCATCGAGCCTCTGAGTTCCGGACGCGCGACCTCGGTGATGTAAACGATCGCTGGTGACGTTGCCATAGCCGTGGCTAACCCTGCTAACAATCGACCGACTAAAACCATCGGGATATTGGTCGAAAGTGCTATAAGAATCCAGCTTGCAACGAAAGGTATGGCTCCGTATTGAAGGGTCCGCAACCTTCCCACTGTCTCCATTAAAAATCCACCTAACACGGCGCCCAAAGGTGTGCAAACTACCACCACGCTAGCTGAAAATCGATTATTTTCGTATTATATTTTTTTTTTTTTTCCTTCGCAAGATTCCATTACTTTGTAAATTTTCACATATCGCGTTAATTGAATAATTCTATTCGTAAGAATATTTAGAATTATTATTAAGAATTATTATTAATAAGAATTATTATTAATAAGAATTATTATTATTATTAAGAATTATTTACCGATCCAGGAAGTCTGCTCTTGAGTGGCATGCAATTCCGCGTCTTGATCCTCGAGGTGAGGAATCAGTATAGCCGAATATGCCATGGCTAATCCTACCGATATATGGAAAGACGCGGCAATGATACAGGAAGCGATCTAGGGATAGATTCGATTAATTATCTGTTCGTTTTTTTTTTTTTTTTTTTTTTTTTCTTCGAAAGATATTCCTTCGATGATGTTATACCTCGGGTATGGCATTTTTAATGTTGGTAGGCTCGACAAAGCCTTTGTTGAGACTTCTGCTCGACACGATCGCATCTTTGAAGCATTCTCTTTCATTTTCCTCGATATTCTTGGACGCCTCGCGTTCAACACTGAAACACGAAAAGCCGTATAAACAACGTTCTATTCTTCTCTTCGTACGATAATTAAAATATCAAAGACGACAAAACATCCGATAAAGGATGTTAAATGAGGTACGAATATGTATGTTGTTTTCCCGGCGATATGATTTATAAAACGTTTATAAATCTATTTTATAAATGTTTATAAACGCGTTTGAATTTTTTTTTATTAACTTCAAGGCTAGATGGTGGAATATATAACATAGATAAATCGCCGCGAGCAATGACTCACTCAGTATGACAAAATGTTTTCGTTTCTTAATATTAACTCTATCTGGTTACAGAGTTGATTAAAGTTCTTTCCTAACTAATATTTTCTCGAGTATCAACAATTTCAAAACTATACAATTTCCACAGTGCTGCTACTACTACTACTACTACTACTACTACTATGCATCCATTTCTTTCGTAACAGTGACATCATGCGAATCGGTTTTATCACGCATGCACGATGTTTATGTCTGCGTTAGTAATTGCGAATAGATTTATAACAGCTGGCGATTTATTGCGACAAGTTGATCCAACTTAAATCGATCGATGACCGAGAACACATTGAAAAAACGGGTTCGAGCATCGATTTAAATAATCGACAGATGCGTTGTAGACAATGTATCGTATGATTGCTAAACCGCCTTTGGATAAAGAGGATTCAACAACGATACAAAACACACATATAGCTGGTTTCCAGGCAAGAGCAATGACATCCAGATCGCTCCCGCACGAAAACAGTACGTGGTTGTGTAACACTAGCTAGAAACGCGTCATATATATCACTAAGCTGTTGGACCTTAACTCGGTTTAATTAAGTGCTTGAAGAATTAACGCGCGGTTATTTCAGAATTTTATCGTCGATGGATTCAGATACACCACATGGAAAAATGTTAATGATTCGCGATATAGTTGTACAAATCTTATTATAGACACTTTTAATTTAATCCTCGTTTATTATATCGCTATATAAAATCTATTATAAAGTCTAATGTTTGTTGCTAACTGTGAAAAACTGCATAGGTGAGAATTATATAATTTTTTTGCTTAGATAAAATCACATATTCAATGAAAATTACGTCGACATCGTCATCGTTTTTTTCTGTACATATTCTATATATATATATATATATATTTGTATATGCATATATGTATATTTATCGAGAAAGAATTGAAAAGAATCGAATGAAAATAACGCTCTTCCGAATACGAATAAATTTGTATACGTTGTCTGTTTGCGATCCGGGAGAGGCGGATTCTCCCGGTATCGATTTGTCTCGATGAAGAAAACGATTTCAAAAGAGCATCTTAAAGCTACACGGCCAGTCCCTCGCTGTGCGCATATACGTATTTCTTCAGTCAAGGTAATCGTCGAGGTACGGATTCTTTAGAGTCTCCTGCACATCACTTACCAACACTCTAATAATAATTTGTCAAGATTAAATTATCGCTGACTCGAGCGTGTTTGAAATGGCAATTGTATCATGTGGAATCATGTTTGATAATTTCTTTCGCGCAAGCAAACAGTATACGATGCAAAACAACAGTCGAACAGTAGAAATCAATAAGACAATTGCATGAATTATCAATGAAACGACTACGTACTGCGAGTATATATTGGGAGAATCGTGCATAAGCAAACACGACAAAGACTAATTATGATATTATCGTCGAGCGTATTAAATGTTTAGACAAGAAACGATCCCTCCGTAAATATCAAATGTTTTATCATAATTTATTTAATTATTCTTTACTATATATATATATATATATACGTATATATGCGATAAACTTTCACGCGACTATATATCGAAATTCCTTTTCTCTCAATTGCACTAGTTGACACTTGACTGAAAAAAAAACTCGTTCCAATAATATTAAACAGCTTTCCTAAGAATAGAAGGAGCTAATATTATATATATATATATATATATATATATGTGTGTGTGTGTGTATGTGTGTTTTAAGCGCTGACATCTTTAGCCTTAGCCTTACTCTTCTGAAATATAAAATGGAGGAGCGGCAAATATGATCGCGTTCAATTATACGGAAGTGAATATTTGGCGGATATTCGCGAAGAGCCACACCTTGGTTAAACCAGATATCTCATTTGTACAAGTAGTAATTTTCATATAACGTTGTAAATATAGATGTTTTACTTCGTTTTAGTCCATTTTATCGATTGAAAAAAAAAAAAAAAACAAAATAAAAATTGTACCGAAGTATAACTGTAAGTACTAAAATCTTTATCATACGAGAAATTATCAGATGACGTCATATACTATTTTAACCCTAGCTTCCTGTCAGGTAGAGATAGCGAGTTCTCTTTTTCGCATTTTTTTTTTTTTTTNNCAAAAAAATTTTATTTTTTAAAAAAAAAAAAAAAAAAAAGAAGAAGAAACTTACGTTAGAAATTATCTTAAACTTTATCAAGATTTTATTATTAAATCGATTATCGATCGATTATCATCATTTCGTTAGGAAAGAAAAAATTAATTTGAATGTTTTATATATATATATATATATGCGTATTTCATTACGTGACGTAACGTTTGACGTGTCGTTTGGCTACAAATGATAAGATAAAAAAAAACATTTAGAAACAACAATGCAAAAATTTCAATGTTTGTAACGATCACGTTTACGCTCATGATCAGCCGGCTACCGATCACCAAGTCGCCAATCGATCCTCGTGCCTTGTTTCATTTCAACCTAGTACATATCACGGTAACAGTAATTGACCTATTCAACAGCGGATTGTAAATGGATGTGGAAGTAGAACACCTACCGGTATACATGTATTTCCTACATTGTAGCGAAAGAATGCAACTTGCTTTGCTCGATATTCTTCCCTCAATATTAACGATATATTGATTTTAATTAAAAATTAATTGGAGAAGAGAAGAAAAAAAAAAAAAGAACGTCGATACTAAACGATAAATTATCATTTCATTAATTTCGTGGTAATTTCATTTAGGAAACATTAGCCTGTTTGGCTTTTAAATATTAACTCGATCCTCGTTCATTCTCTGTTTACAAGTCTTGCTATACCGTTTATATAAGAGATGGTCTACACACAAATTAACCATATTAGCAGGAAACGTATGACAATATTAGGTCAAAGTTTAATTTCCAAAATTGAAACTGCGAAAAACAAGTCGATTCGTTGAAATTGATTACGTTTAAAAAAATTGAATCATTCATCCGTTATATATATATATATATTTTTTTTAATACGATCAATGTTCATAAAGATTTTCTTCTTTTCTTTTTAGATAATTTGTTTTACGCTTCAGTTATTTTGGATAATTTTTTTTTCTTTTTTTAATCTAATCAAAAAAGAGAAAAACAGAAAAGAAAAATTAAACAACTCTTCTTTCTCTCGTCTCGTCTCGAAGACAAGGAAGCATCGACAATTTATACATATATGCCGGCAAAACTGGTTCTCCGGAGAATGAATCTTCCTGTTATTCCTTCGAACGAGTCACGTGTTTTCGTTTGATATCGCGTTGAAAAAAAAAAAAAAAAAAAAAAGAAAAGAAAAATCGATCGTCGAATTCCGTTAAAATTATTCGATGAAAATGTTCGTTTTATCACAACCACTCGATGATGAAATTAATGAAATACATGATATCGATCGATCATCGATATTCGATGAAGAATCGTGAATCGTGAAGGACACTTTCCAAAATTCGCTTACATCCGATCATTGTTATACGTGTACGTACAACACGAAAACAGATTCGATTAGGTCCTCTCTCGTCTTTGAGAACAATCGAGGAATTACATACGCGTATATACGTATGTAGTTTCGATACGAGATCGTCATCCTCTGAATTCTCGATTATCCTTACTAGGTGTTATGAAACAGAAACCAATCAGTCTAAAAAAAAAAAAAGTCAACTAAGCAAATAGTTTTGAGAACCTCTTTTCACGGAACAATAGCATGCCAGTTCGTGTGACACGTACAAGCTCAAATTACGGTTTGATAAAGAAAAAAAAAAAATAAGTAATTGCTTAAAGCTATTAGTACGTAAACGTTTTTATAATTAATATAATTTATGCTGTTTCACAATAATAAATAATAATAATTGATAAACAGTTAAACTCAAGAAATAGAATTTTACAAATGGTGAAAGGAACAAAATGGTTTCTACCCTCTAGAATGGAAAACGACGGGAGAAAACTACCTTGCTCTCGAAGGTAAGAAGGGGAAAAGAAAAGCAGGATTTACCCCGGTAGGATGTAGGACCCTGTTCACAGAATGGAAAGGGAATAGAGACGATGACTACAAAGGAAAAAGGAAAAAATCTTTGTGAAGAAATCTTTCGAAAACCAGTTCAGAGGATTGTACCTGCGACGGATGGATGGATGGATGGATGTGAGAATCGGTCTATTTTATAAATACCATCTGCCACAAAAGGAGAATAATTTAATCCCCTTTCATTGGTTATGGATACAATGTTAAATTAATCGTGCATACAACTCGAGATAATTAAGAAATCGAATGACATCATTTCTTATTCAGACGTTCATTACAAAGGCTGCATGTTCGCCATTATTATATTAATCAAGCGATTTCTTTTCCCCTTTGCATCCAATTTATCTCTGTAAATTGTTATGAAGCAACGTGAACATATTTTCTTAAGACTAACCTTAACGAGTAAGGATCCATAGCTGGTTTTTATGCCTCTCGTTCCAACGATACAACGTATATTTATCTATTCCTCCCTCTTTTTTTTTTTTTAATTAACGCTTTAGTCAATTTGATCTTTTCTAAAAGGTATCCTCGTCAACTCGAAGCGAGGATCTCGTACTTGGCCACCATTTTACGTTATTCTGAAAAAGAAAAGATGCGAAACATCAAATATAATTTTATTTAAATTATTCGTATATACATTCCCGGTTGCACGAAAGGATAACGATAATCGAACGTCACGTGGAAGACGTGGTTCGCTTGCATAATTCTCCGCGCAATACACATATCGTGGGCACGAACCAATATCTCGAAGGAGATCATAAAATACTCTAACACAATTACGCGATAATTTCACAGTTGCGCTCACAGCAGAATATTGACTTTCTATGTCGAACGCAACGATACTTTTCACCTTCTTTCGTAGAAACGTAAAATAGAACATACACATATATACGTACGTGTGCACCGCCCTGAGGAAAATAACTTCGCGAAAGTTCCTCGAGCATACATCGTGACGTTCACTGTATCATTAGATCAACGATTATTTTCCGATTATTTTTCTACGAAATGATTAATCGAGGCGAGAAATATTCCATTCGAATGAAAATATTCGATTGAAAAAACGAAGCTTGTTAAGCTTATTATATATTATAGAAAAGAAATTATCTCGTTTGACGACCAACCCTTGAACGATAATAAACTCGACTCAAGGAGAATCCCGATTAAATTGTTTTACGGCACGCAGCTGTAGAATTCCTCTCGAGTAAAACGAGGGAAGGGGAAATCAGTTGTTTGTGAAATTGTTTTTTTCCTTTCTAATCGCTGAAAATCTATTCTTCCTTGAGCGAAAAATTGCAACGAGATCAGGAGTTAACAAGCACGACACGATTCTTGAAATCGTTTGATACTGAATCACGATCAAGATAGTTTAGAGTTTAAGCACGATTGCATAAGAGATTCACGTGCCGAAGCCCGTCACGTGATTTACAATTAAGGACAGATATGTCGATAATTATTTGTCGTGCAAGGGCATACACAACTGGAAATTGACGAATATCTATCAAATCTATTATCTTTGAGAGGAAATTAAGTGTTTTATTTAATTATTTAATGAGTAAACGATGTTTGCGACACTTATAGAAATTATCAAAGATTAATTGTCAATTTTAAATCAAATAATATATTAAAATAGATTAATTTTACAAAACTCTTTATCTACTTTAATCATCGATTAGACCATCGAGTAAACGAAACAAGATAATCCACGTATGAAACCGTTACGTGAAAATTTATCTTTTTCTAAAAAATGTGATAAAATATATAGCAATTATTTTTAATTTTTCGTCGTATTTTTTTTTTTTTTTTTTTTTTTTTTTNAATTTTTCGTCGTATTTTTTTTTTTTTTTTTTTTTTTTACACTTAGACTTTTACAATCAATACAAAGGTAAATTTCCTTCGGTCGTTTTAAATATAAATTCTGAACAATTCTCACCTATTATTCGGTTGCTATTCATTCAAATGTGAAACGACGATGATTCGATTTGAAACGTGCACCAGGTCAGATCAAAGATCGGAAAATAAAATTGGATACGCGTTATGTTAAGCGTCAAACGCACGATTTATAAATGCACGATATAATAAAAATTACGTCATTTACACGTTTAAATCATTTGTCGATATCGAAACACATTTACGTTTATAACCATTATGATAACGTCGTTAGCTCGTAAACTCGTATATGTATGCTTAGAAAAAATTTTCAAAGTAAAAACAAAACAAAGGAACCTGGCACGATTCAAAGGAGAGAGATCGTTCTGTATATTTTGGACGATTCGAGCATTAGGTTGATTTAACGACAAATGTTATTTTCAACGAAAATTCGAATTAGAACTTACATAAAAAATTTCTACTTCTGATCGATATAGAAAGAATATATTTCTTCGAGAAACGAAGCTTCACTAATTATTTAGAGCCTTGTATATGTTACTCGTAGTATCGAAATAAGTCACTGTCACATGGTATCTATTTTTGTAACGATGATCGATCGTGTTCACGTGTGAAATGTTCATAACGTTCAGAGTAACTTGAACTTCCTTGAACCTTAAGAACAAAGATTGTTCTCGAAAGCGGTTCTTCGCTTGGTTAAAAACACGGATTTGCCATGTCTGACTTTCAATGAGGGGACTCGTAATAGGCGAGTTTCAGCTCTTGGTCGATTTCTTCGACCCGTACTCGAGCCTGACTGCCTTTCGGTCAATCCTATTCGCAAAACCACGAGAACGGAAGGATCGATCAAAGAAAAGTCAACGACTGCATTCTGTACCTTCGTGCTTCTCTGTCATTTATTACATACATCGGATATTTCTATAATAATGAATAGTTTATAACTCGACAAAAATTTCGTACCTTCTTCGTTTACTTACGTTCAGATACATCGATAAAACATCTCTGGCGTAAATATAATAGCAAATTTACATGTACATTAAGCAAGCATAAATTACTCACCTTTGACTTTCAACTTTTTCTTCCTCTGTTTTAAATTCGATTCTGAAGCGTCGATAAATTAACCAGATGGATCAAAATTGAATTAAAATTTTGAAAGAACTCGAACGAGAACGCCTCTTTCTTTGTTTCTTTCGTTTGTTAGGTTAATTTCTCTCTCTCTTTCTCTCTTCCCCTTTCTGTCAGTGGAACGAAGCAGAAGTCTCGTCCTCCGGATACAAACACCTCGCGACGTGCAGTGCGCGGTGGCCGGTACGCGACTAAAGGCTGGGCACGCTTGCCTTGCGGGTCGGTCGATCGTATCTTCTCGACGTTGTCTGTTTTCTGTGTCGGTATATTGCTGGTGACAAAGCGAACAATTTAAGGGTTGCTAACGCGTCTAGAAAGCACAGCACCGTCTGTTAAATGCTCAGCACACACAATATGACAGTATGATACGAAGTATACATATATTGTTGGACGATGACCTATTCACACTCGAAACGTTCAGTCGATGGGCAATACCGAGGCTCATGGCGTGATTCTAATGGAGGAAACCTTTCGTTCGAACCTCGCGTTCCAACTTCGAGAATAGAACTATTCTAACCGTGATCATATATTATTTTGAAGAATGAAATTTATACAATCTCTATAAATGAAATCAATTTCAATCGTAAAAAAAATAAAAATATTTTTCGGATGAATTTACTTGGATTAATTTTTTTTCTTTTTTTTTTTTTTTTATCTTGAAAAATTTATTATTTTGAAAAATCAAACAACAATCCGACTCACCAAATATCCGATATAGGAATATGTATGTAGTTCACGTGTACAGCAGCATGTATTACGAAAACAACAATGAGTAGAAGGACGTGCGAATCACGTGGACAACGAGAGAGATTTGCTGGTTGTATGGTGCACCGTATACGTAAATTTTTCATAGATTTATCTTTGTGAAGCTTGATAGAAGGGGAAATTCGCGAAGCGACCGAGTGTCTCGAAAGAACATGTAAAATTATATTGGGAAAGGCTCGCGGTCTTTAACCCATTTCTTCAGGGCCACCTTCTTGATGAAATCTGTAGGTGTACGTACGATGTAAACATCCAAAATGGGAAATTACAGTTAATAATAATAATAATTTTATTGAATTTTTTTTCATTAAATTATATCTAATCGATGTGACTTTCTCGAATTAATGCGTCGCAAACTTTCCTTATGTTATTGCGCGAGATAGATTGCGATACATACTTGAGTCTTAATCAAAAGAAAAAAAAAAAAAATACTAAACATGTTGTTTTTCTATAAGATATCTAATAGAATCATAAAAAAAGATAAAAAGAAGAGTTCTGCGTGTTGAAAAGTTATCAATTATAAGTCATAATATCTTTGAGTGAATAATTAGATAATATTTTATTAGACAATAATAGGCTCGTTAAAGAATATAAATATCGTGTATCCCAACCTACGTTATGTATCATATAATTTACGGGTGTTTAGTCGAGTCATTGTTATAACATATCCTTGTTATCTTTCCGACAAAGTAACAAATACTTATCATTGTTGCAATGTTCTTGATGTTTTTTTGTGACTACCAATCGATTCTATAACACCAGTTAATACTAGTGTTGTTATGTATCATGTACGACGCGTCGAATGTGAAAATCTTCAGCAATACAACGCCAGTATTAATTTCACTTGAATCGATATCATTTATTCCAACGACTATATATGCACAAATTACTCACTCAGCTCTACATAAACGATCAAATTGTTCGAAGTGTGTTTTAATATTTGTTCTTTGCCAAATGATGAATATGCCGAATAAGTATTTCAGAATGTTTATTAATATTAGTATATTAATATTAATGATAACATAATTAATAATATTAATAGTAATATTATTAGTAATAATATTAATATAACTGCATTAAGACATTTATATCATATTATTGTATATAAATTAGTAATAAAATTTTGATTTTTCCAGTTTCTTTTAATTTTATTTTCCACCAGTTTTCGTTTTCGAACACGATTCACAATGATTCGCGAGTGTTTATAATTTAGAATCATTTCTTGAGTTCTTGAGTTCAATTACTTACTTAACCCAACTTCATTGATATTAAACGTAGTTTATATTTTATATATATATATATATATATTTATGTGGCATCACGAAAGTTTCATTGCGAATTTTTTCTACTTACAGTTGCAATTATGTTTAAATATAGATTTTTTAGAAAGATTTTTTAGAAAGAAGATTGAACTTTTTATTTTTTATTAGTTAATTTATAATGCAAAACATATTTTTTCGAATTTTATTTTTCGAATTTAATCTTTTATAAAAAAAAAATAAAATACAAAATATTAAATATAATTTCATATATTAAAATAAAAGAATTTATAATAAAAGCCATCAATCAAATTTGTTTGTGTAATTATTATAATGCTTAAGCAATTTTAATGCTGAGTAAAGTAGATTCTAAGTCAATGTGCAATTTAAATTTTCGCGGTTTACGAATGGTAGAGTACTGTCGATAAGTTAGTAAAGAAATATATCCATAAATACTTTGTTCTATATTGTAGTTCTAACCAAAATGGTCGTCTTGAGTAGACTCTTGTTTGTAAGAAATCAAAAGATCTCTCATAGAAATGGATTATTAAATAAATTAATAGAAAAAAATAATAATAATTACACATTTCAAAATCAAGGTGATAAAAATGATTGTATTTTATTTCGTATATGCAGTAGATCAAAAGTGATAGTGTTTTGTTATGCAATAAATTGTCGTACAATATATAAATTATATAGTTTGTTCGTTTATGGTTTTTTTAATAGTTTAAATTTTTTTAATGTTTTTAAATGTTTTTTTTTTTAAATATTAAAACTATTACAGTGAAATTATTTATAAATTTTACATTTTTATAATAGAATATATTATATATTTAATTTTATGATTTTTAGGGGCATTAAGATGGATGTCAAAACATCGAACTATGGAAATAACTGCAAGTCGTTGGCAGTGGCATAAAACTAAAGATTGGATGCACTTTTATTTCTTTGTAGGTGCTATACCTGCTGGTTTAATTATTTTTTTTACCAATATTTTTATAGGTCCTGCACAATTAGAACCAATTCCAGATGGATATATTCCAAAACAATGGGAATATTATAGGGTAAGATCCTATATACAAACATTTTAAATGTTTATTAAATAAAAAATTCATGCATGTAATAATTTTATAGCATCCTATTTCAAGATTTTTATCCAAATACTTTTTTCCAAATGAGCAAATGGAATATGAAAAACTTCTTCATAAATTAACAGTGGCTAACAACAAGCGATTAATATTTAAGTTAGAAAAACAAATACAGGATTTACAAAAGAAACATAATGATTATAAATATTGGTCATATAAAGAAAGTACAGCATCACAGATAATAGAACTAAGAAAAAAGCTTGATAAACAATATAATCCTAATGTAGTGAATGATATATAAGTTTGATCCTAATATAATTGAATGATATATAAAATAAATTATATGTATTTAAATATAAAGTAAATTTAACATAGGAAATAAAGCAAAGTAAAATAAAATAATTTATATTTAATTTTTAAATGATTCAATAACTTTCTAAGAATAATATATGGCATTTTGTGATTTTTATGACAAATAAGATGTTATCTATTCTATTCAACATATTTATTTTATTATATATATAATATAATATTTTATTATATTATATAATCTATTCTATTCTATTTTATTAATATGATTTTTTATTATCATAATTTTATAATCAAAGTTTTTAGAATAATTTCTACATATTTTTAATATAACTGATTCAATATTATTAGTTATTAATTAATAATCAATAATAATAAAAATTTATTAATTACATTAATATTCTCGCTCGCTATATATAAAAATATTTTTAAAATGATTCTAATAAATTGTAATAGATTAATAAAATTCTAAAATTAATAAACTATTATATTATATAAATATAAATAAGATATTAATAATATTAAAAATTTTAATATTTAAATATTTAAAAATATTTGTTTGGAATCGTCATTAATGATAGAATGTATTTAATTAATGATAGGATGTATTTAATTTTGCTTATTGAACTATATAGTATAGTATTGTAGATGGATGGGAAACTGTTATTATATCATTATCTACGAACGATAAATTGTATGATAATTGGTTGACTGATTTTTTTTAAATGTAACAAATATATCAGTATTTCGATTTGATATTTATATATTATTTTTTATTTCTTTTTTTTAATTTCATAATTTAATCTATAATCTTTTTATATATAATTTTTTCATATTTTGAAGATTTTTCAATTTTTCAATTTTTTAACATTTTTTAATTTTCAATTCTTTTTATTCAATTTTTGCTATTCTTGCGAATTTAACGAATATAGCGTTTTCATTCTTTTTGAAATCGATATATTAAAACATAATATATTATACTTGTGTTTGTATCTTTTGTTCATTTTTTTGCTCAAGATAAAGTAGATATCTGCATAAACATTCGTTATTATCTGCCCACTAGCGTTTAAATTTTGAATTAAAAGTTAAATTTTTTACTAGAAGTTTCAAAGTTTATTAGAAAATAATAAATAATAAGTAAGTAAAATTTATCTATTTATAGTAAAAAGAATGAATTGAAACGATTGTTATATAAGTTTAAAAGAATATATATTTTAAGAATTTGTTTTTAAGAAACTAATAGATTTATAAAAAAATTGCAAATCTTATCGTTTAATGGTAACGAAACATCTATTAAATACTTTTTATTCTATTTAAAGATCATAGCAGAAAAGTACTTTCATTTAATTTCTCCAATATTGTCATTATTTTATTTTCTTTAAATAAAAAAGTTGTAACAAATTGCTAACATAAATTGCAGACATTTCATTTTTTTCTCTTCAATTTTAATGACTGAATTTACTTGTAAGAGATAATAACCTAATTAATGTATGAATTTTTCAATTTGATGTTTATTCGAAAAATTATATCGTTGCTTATTTATTTTTTTCAACAAATCTCATCAAACATGTGATCAGATTATTAAATTATCTAATTAAAAGAGTTATTCTAATAAACTTTTAATCTGTCACGAAGAAAAATTATAAGAAAATTATAATGTAGCATTTTAAAGCAAAGATAATTTTTATATACAAAAAAATTTCGATTTTTGAAGTACAATATTTTACATTTAAAATATGATTATTCATGTTATAAAGATCGTTAATACATTGAAATTATGATATCATTTCTTTTATATTTATAAATACTTTTTAATCGATCCATCATGTAAATAAAATAAATTTGCATCACGTTGACAAAATAATAAATTTTAAAATATCGATTACAGATTGCTTTTTTAGGAACATTTTAACGAAGAGCTAAAAATCCTAATCCAATATAGATTATCAAACGAGTGATTATATGACTATTGTAATGCAACAAGTTAATGACACAACCGACATACGCCGATATCAATGCAACTCATGGTTAGTGGTCATTGCCAAGGTTGGATCGTGATATCTTGCATAATGCTTCGGTATTCTCTACGAATGCGATGAAGGAAGATACATTGCGGAAGACTTTGTACACGCGATTTCTATCAGTCTCGTCGTTGTTTCCTCACGCGAATCGATCTTCAATTATACTTCTGAGTTTTTTTTTTTTTCTCCATCGTGTCAATTACCCGCAACTCATGCGACACTGATTGCCTCTGATAATAATAATTCTATCATTCGTCTCTCGATTCTGACCTGCACAACTTGATTCTCATTGATTAATTTTTTAACAAAATTGTATCAAAATTTCCATGAAATATAGTATATATCAGAATTAGATTAGGACGAGATACGTATTTTAAATTACCTCGATATTATTTTCATCTGATCTATGATAAAAAATAATTAATATTAAACATTTTTTACATTCTTACGAGCAAAAAAATATTAAAAGCCTAAAATAATTTTTGTCCATTATGGACTATTTGTTGGAATACAAAAAAAAAAAAAAAATAAATAAAAATAAAAAAAAATATTGCTTCGTTTTAATCTGCGTCTTTTTATCGATTCATAGTGAATAACAACATAATTATGTATTTACAATTATATGATGCAATACCACATGTGTTTCAAGAGACCAACACACCGTAAATCTTTTAAGATTTGAGATATTATCGTTCACTGATATTGTTTATACATAACTTATTAAAAAAAAGTTAATTGTCGTTCTTAAATTTTTAATAGATTTATTGATATTTTGATTTTTGAAATTTCCTCTTTTTTTTTTATCCCATTTATTATATATTCACTTTTTCTTATTCCTTTATATTCTTACCGGCATCATAATGGCTCTATTGATAATATATTCCTTTGAAGATGACTATATCTAATCTAGAATACTAATGAATATTTAGCGGAATATTTTCATATTAAAATCATAAAATATTAAAATCAAATTCCTTAATGCGTATTATCAATCATTAAATTTAATACGCTAATTTATTTTTAACAGATATTTAAATTAACCATTCGTTCTATTACTTAGAAACACTCGATGAAGAAGTTGATGTTTTAACAATGAGCATAATTTTGTTGAATATACTTTGGATGACTTTAAGAGAAAGTTTCATTCCCTTCCATTGACTTAGAAAGCGTCTATCTTGCAATTTGAATGGTCGTAGCAAATCTAATGCTTTCAGTAAATCCTTTCCTTTCAGAATTCGCTTAACTTCACCGCCGTTATCTATCTACAAACGCGAAAAGCAATCATCATATCGTGAATATAATGAGATAAATTGTATATTTTTCAATAGAAAAGAAATTATCGCGTGAATCGATGCACATCAATAAGTCAATCAAAGTACGTTATTCGATTAATAGAAAGGGAAATTAAATTTAAATTATAACAGCATATTTTCACAATTTCGACAATAATATTATAATAATTATTAAACATTTGATAATATCATTTGCGATGAATTATCACGTTAAGAAAAAAAAGAAAAACGTGAAATGAAATCTTCGTGAAAAATTTGCCAAAGCTTCGAGATCCCAATAATAATAATTCGTTTTCGTAGCATTGAATCGACTAACTCGATCGTGCGATTTATCATCGAAATTTGTCGATTAGCGTAACATCTCGGTTCTGATATGAAAGAACCGAGTATCAATATCGAGTAAATGAATGAATTATTTGCTTGTCATTAATTTTTTCTATTAAAAAAAAAAGTGTATTAATTATCATCAACGACGATTAATTATAATTGTTTCGATTAATTTTTAATATCGCTGAGATAATAAACTGAGATTTGAGAGTTTTTCGTTGATTTTTTAGATAACTTTTATAGAAGGACAAGTAAGCATATAATCGTTTTGCGTTTAAAACGAACGGAAATTGCTTTTTTTTTTTTTTCATTAAAATATATAAAACTTATTATACACAATTACGTTTCATTTATTATTATTAGTTACCATAATACCTTACATCGCGCCTATCATTGTTGCATGAGAACACTGCATAATGATACCGAATCATAAAAAAATTAATACATTATCCGTTTTCCAGAAATCCCTCTTTTCTTCTTCTTCCTCCTCCTCTCCTTCTTTTTTCTTTAATACACTTTTATTTCCCAGCGTATAATTATCGAGTTAATCGTTGTTTTGATAAGACTGCGTAACATTTCGTTTCATCACGTGAAAAAATTGTTATTGTTTATTAAATTAAATTTAAATTATTATTATATTAATTTATTTAAATTAAATTTCATCTCTCCTGTTTCATATCGAGTGAAAAAAAAAAAAAAATTTAATATGGAATAAGAAGAAGACGACGTTCCTTTCCGTCTCTCGAATTTCAATCCGCTCTCTTAAACGTCGCGAATTTCGAAAAATTGAGAAAAAATTAAATAATGGCGGATTAAAGTGACGCGTTGAACGATTTTCTCCCTTCCCTTGGCCCCTCCGGGAAACCGGACAGATTTGCAGCAAATACTGATTATCCGATTCTTCCGTGCGCAGGAATCAAAAGATATTACACCACATCTTGTCTTGTCTCAAGGTTCCGCTTATGTGAACATAATTTTCACAAACATGGCAACTGCGGCGATACGTAAATTGTATGAAGTAAGAAAAAAAAAAAAAAAAAAAAANAAAAAAAAAAAAAAAAAAAAAAAATCTAAAGCATCGATCGACATCGTGTCACGTATTGATCGTTACATATTTTCACGAATTATTTTATCGAAACGACGACGATTCAACACGATTAATGATGATGTTACCATTCACGAAAGCAAAACATTCCAAATATTATTAATTATCGTTTCAATACTCATTCAAAACGTCGCTTCGTTGTATAGTCTATCGATTTGCTATCGAATGCAAAATATGATTATCTTAAAGTCATTAACCATCATACATGTATCGATTAATCAACAATAACGGGATCGGGCAGAATGCTTTGAACCGTGAAATTTGCAATTTGGCGTGTGTGTGTACGTGTGTGTTAAAGTAAAAAAAAAAAAAAGAAAAAAAAAAAGGAAAAAAAGAAACATTTATGATTAAATTGTTATCGATTAAATTCTCCACACAGCGCACAGTCGGATAATTGAATATAATTATTTTAGATGGACGATACATAACGCTGAATCCGCCTCTCGTAAAATTGCAATTCGAAATCATCGATGATGCGAGATTAATTGTCTCGTTCTGGGCAGAAAATTTTCTGATAATCTATCGTTTGAATAGTTTCGTATTACATCAAGTATTACGTGATATTGTTTTTTTTTTTTGCACGAGAAAAATGAAAAATTATTTATTCGTTCGATTGCCGATTTCTCGATCATTCTTTTTACTTTGTCATTTTTCATACAAGTGTTATTAACTGTTGTGTTTTCGAATCTCTATGATGTCTTCTCTCTCGTCCAATAAAAATTGCTTTCCCTTACTTCCATCTCAATCATTTTCGTCGAACGAGCGAAAAAAAAAGAATGATAATTAATTGAGAGATTAATTCGAAAANAAAAAAAAGGAAGAAGAAACGAGAGAGAAAAAACAGATCTCTTAAACAGCATGTTGCAATATCATTATGCAATAGAATAACACAAGAAGAATTAATATATTCACTGGCAAACATATAATTAGTCTAAGATGACTAATAACACAATTATCTTTATCTAATAGAAAACGGTAAGTAGTTCCTCCGAATTACTTAATTCTTCTTCTTTTTATTAATCTTTTTTTTAAATCTTATATCCAATATTATTATTCCCAACAGTGATCGGAACAATTTGTTTATCTCGGAAACGGAAAGAGATTAATTAACAATGTCAATGGAATTTACGTGAACTTTAAACTGAATTTCTCTTTATCGAGAACTCGTTTATTTCAAACTTCAATTTCTTCCCTTCTTTTTTTTCTTTTTAATCACGAACCAATTAGAAACATCGTCACTATCTCCATCATAAATTAATGATCATCAATCAAGTGGATGATGACTTGTGAAAATACGTGATGAAAAGAAGTGATAAACAAAAAAAATTAACATTAGAACGGATATCAGAATATCAGAAACGAAGAGTTTTTAATTTTCTATCCTATAGGGACAAACCAGACCAGACGAGACCAAGTTATTCAAGAGCTTCTCAGTGGATATTCAATTACGATATTACGTTTTTCGATGTTAAAAAATATATATAACCGATTCTTATGTACATATGTACACATATATCGAGAGAGAGAGAGAGAGAGAGAGAGAGAGAGAGAGAGAGAGAGAGAGAGAGAGAGAGAGAGAGAGAGAGAGA
>NW_025222129.1:1398398-1464427 GCF_014066325.1 Apis laboriosa
GAGAGAGAGAGAGAGAGAGAGAGAGAGAGAGAGAGAGAGAGAGAGAGAGGTAAAAAGAATCTCCGATGTAAGGTCAATCGTAATCGGAAACGGAAGGCTTCGGAGGGCTGCGATTTACATAAAAGTCATTCGTCACGTAGGTAGCGGCTTCCTTACTCGAACTGGTCCTTGGACTTATTTCCTGGTTAACATGCTCCAACTTTCGTTCATTCACATCATGGTGGTCCCCATCAATGGCAAGGCCTACGAGTGGGGGGCCTGGTATCGGTCCCCAAGAAAAGATCGAACCTCTCCGTGTACTTTGCCTCTCTCGAGATGCCCTATATTCCTATAATCTCGAATATACTATAATCGTCGAGTTATGTAATTCAATTTATTTGAATAATATTTCGAATTTCGAATCTCTCAAATTCGAGGATTCGTTGAATTTTCTTCTCTTTCCTTTTCTTGAAGAATGGAATCGTTAGAAATATTAGAAAATATCGGAATCGGAATGGAAATTTAATTTAATCGAAACGATTTTTACGAATCGAACGAATGGAACGAACGATGCGTTTTCACAATGCGTGTTCCAAGTTCTCGTTTCTCTTTTTTCCTACCACGAAAAGAGAAAGAATTGCGAAATAATTGAATTGAATCTGTGATGATCGAGAGATGCAAATGAGCGCGCGTATTAGTCAGCGGAGGAGATTTTTTTTACTAGGGAGAAATCTATGGATCGTTTAAACAATGGAGTCACAATTACACATCGTGGTGATAAAGATATTTCTCGTCGTTGAAAGGGAATCCCGATTTAAAATCGTCGCGCGCCGATGAAACATCGGTATTAAAATTCATATATCGGAAAGTCCTCGTCGATTATCATCGAAGATCGATTGGAGGAAGAAGAAAAAAAAAAAAAAGAAAAAAAAAGTGAACGCAACGCGGATTCCGTAACCAGTGACGAAAGAATCGAGAAGGAACGACAAATAGCTGTAATCGTTTTAGAGGGGGAGGAAAGGTATGTCGCGTGAAGTATGGAAGAAAGAAGAATGGATAAAAAAAAAAAAGTTCAGGTACACATTGTATGGAAAAAAAATGGATAACGATTGATCAACAACGATTGAACAAGGATTTATTGCCTGCTTGTTTACAATGTGATTAGAAGGGTGAGCAATCCTCGAATACCTTGAAAACATGTTCATTGTAGTATGGTGGTGCATTCTAGAATTGAAATGATCGCATACCGTATCATAAGACCAGTGAAATTTAACAATTTAAGTTAGAAATAAAGTTACCCCCATAAGTTAATTTAATAATTTATTCTTAATTTTCAAACCAATAATAATAATTGGAAATAAAATGTGATGGTCGAGATTATATAGAAGAGCGGATCAACAATAATAGCTACAAATGTTATTCAAATATTTTAACAAGTAATTTCTTAAAGTAATTTTATTCGAAGAAAACTATTTTACTTTTTCAGCTTTTGTTGGGTTAATACCCTATTCTGATGGTGCATCCTGATTACATCAAAAAAAAAAAAAAAAAGATAATTTTGCTCTATCGTATGTACGATACAATAACAGGAAATATCAGAAACTTGATAAGAAAGATGATGATTCCGATGACGATTTGTGTAACACGATTTTTCAGATTTATCAAAAAAACGAATAACGACTTTTAATAACAGTTGCGATCGATGATGTCAGTTATGAATGGATTATTCGTTTTCGATTACACAATTATTGAATTATTCTATACTGATTAAAATAACTGGTGTAATAACTTAGATAACGAACAATTAAAGAAGTGATAATAAAAATAAATATGTTTTTAGATAACTTGAAACAATATAATGATAAAATAAATAATTTTACAAGCATGGGATTCGATTAGATTAGCGGAGGAATAGTGGCAATGAAGCGCGGACTAATTGATGAGAAGGTTATTAAACAAGGAATACTTTTCCAATTGACATCGTGACGTTCGTTACGTGATTAAAGAAAATTAACGAATTCATTTAGGACGCTACGAAACGTGAATGATCCACGTGTCTCTCATGCGCATTTGACAAGAAAAAAAATAAGCGAAAGAAACCCGAGAAAAAAAAGAAAAATAGAAGATTTTTCCGGCAACGAATACCGGAAGACGCGTATTATACCTTCCTCCCGTAATCATACGCATAAATCTTTATCGATTATAAAATAGTAGATTAATTCATTTATGTAACGAAAAGCTTAAAACTAAACCTTTACTAAAAAAAAAAAAAAAAAAAAAAAATATGACAAGTCGTCCCGACACGTGTTTCCGACACGTGAATCATCCAAAAAGATTGTATATATCCGCACAAATTTCGTGTCATTTCGAATGAACAATGGATCTCAAGGATAATTCGTAATGAGAAAAAAAAAAAAAGGAAAAAAAAAGAAAAAAAAATACGTAAAGAACTCCCATAGAATTTTTAATTTTATCATCGACAGATTCGAAACGAGATTTGCATTCGTTAAAGTTTCTATCCTGCCTATCGATCACTTTCGTTCAAGGTGTTCGCGCAATGATGTCTCGTTTTACAATCTGTAAAAAAAAAAAAAAAAAAAAAAAAAGGAATCCGTGCGTGGGTTAGCGGAGAATTATAGCGAGCTCGATGACTCGAAATGTGCGCGAGTCGCTCGTATTTTTTATGCGCGAATCGGCTTACAATTTCAATATAGGGATTCTGTTCATTTTCCCCATACGAACGGAATATATATATATATATATATTGATCGAGAGGCGGGATTTTTAGGTCAGACAGAATTCTCCTTGGAAAAATCGGGTTCGAAGGTCCTGGCAATCATATAATGAGACTCGGTGATTCAAAGAAACATTCGATCGTAAAGGGATAACAAAGTGGTCGATAAAGAAAAAGGATAGTTGGAGACCTCGACTGAGTATATTGCACCCCGTGCTCGATCACGTCTCTCGTAATGGTGTTCGCTACGAAATAAGTATCAACAAGTTCGTACGTTAACGTTTCCTTTCCATCTTTGATCGAAATTTCATATTATTTTTTCTTTTTTTGTCTTGCTAGTAATCACAATTATCGATGTTCGGTTAGTATCTATAAATTTTCTAACGACGAAGTGGAAAAATACGAATCGATAATCAAATTCATAAAAAACCAGTTCGTAAGAAATTCACCTTTCGGCATGACTATCGATAATTGTCTTTGCTTAAGCTGCGTAAATATTAATTATATATAATTAAAATAAAAATTTATCAAAAACAACAAAAACTTTTTATTTTTTGCCAACATTTCAATGTTTCTAAATTCTATTGTAAATAATTCAATATTTTCGAAATGTATCTTTGTTGCACATGCTTTAATTTCGTTCCGGTATCTGCAATAGCATCAAAAGTCAAACAATTGTCCTAATACTTTCGAGCGACACTATCTCCCTCTCCCCAAAAAAATATAGTTTCGTCCGTTCGTTTATATAGGAAGCAGACCGTTGAATTTAAAATGGTTCCTCCTCGAGGAAACTAGATCATACGAAAGTCGTAAGTATGCTTGCTGTTATTGACATCACTTTTTTTATACGAATGTTAAAACGTAAGTACAATCACCGTGGAGGTCGTGTCTCCTTTGTGAATGTATAATATAATTCTACCTTTTACTAAAGCGAACCAACGCCAGATAACCGCGACGGAATGGAATTTCGTCGCGATTGATGGAAAAATCAAAGGAAAATTTGTTGGATCAGTGGTAAAGTTCGAAAACGCGATTCGTTCAAAATTTATTATCAATCAAGATTCGATTTGCCGCGACGTGAAAGAATCTCTGTTCCGTCCTTGAGCTAAGTAAAGTAACTTAACCTTATTAGTCGTGGAACGAAGAAACACTTTTCGAAAGATTTTTAAAAACGTTTGGGCGTTTGTTTCTTTGAACTCTTCTTCTCTTGACAAAAAAAAAAATTGTCACTTGGATCGAGAAAGAAGTGTGCCCGATTATTTCTTTCCGCGAACTTCGAGAGGCATAGTTAATTATCAACACGGTATTAACCTGGAGCAAATCCGCTGGAGATCTGATTCCACGAGAGAAGAAAGGATCGGAGAGTTACTTTTCCAAAGTAAGTGGCTGGACTTGTTTCGATCGAAAAAAAGGGCTGGGAAAGGAGAGAACAATGGGGGGAAGGAGGGAAGGGAATTTTTCAGCGGAAAAGGAGTGGAACGGAAAAAAGGGGGTGGAGGGAATTTCTGGTGGTGGTGACCGAGAGGTTGGCAGACCTCGAGACGGCCCTGGAAGGGCGGTTCATGATACGACGGTGTTTCGATGAGAGAGGCCGGCCGGCTTCTCTCTATAAATGCGAACGCGGCGGCGAAAATTATCTCAGTGCTGAACGCGAAAAAACCCACGACGGACCTCTCGTCCTATGCGTGTGCGCGTGTGCGTGAAACCACGTGACCACCTTCTTTCTTTCTATTCGTGAATTCTATCCAGTAGATTTAACGCGGAAGAGGTGTCAAGGGAATGGTCGTCGATTATCGTCGTCGTTGTCGTGGTCATCGTCGTCGCCGTCGTCGCCGTCGTCGTCCACTCGACCGTCGAGGACATTCAGCGATCGCAATCGAAATAACTTCGATCATAACACATCTCTTCTCCCTCGCCTTCTTCCGACGTGCCATCGCCGTTCCATCTACATTCCAACCTCTCCTCGTGACCGCGGATTTATAGATCGTTCCGCGGCGAAAATCCAGTCACGGAACATCCTTGCATTGAGACGCGCACGAGACTCGCCACTCAGAGTAAAGTAAAAGTGATTGACTACGATTAACGTTGATATGAGATTATCGTGAGAGAAATTCCGTCTCTCTTCTCGCCGTATGTTATTCTCTTCCGCGTGTACATGTTCCGCGTTGTTTGCCGGAAATGGGAGACTGTACGGGACGTAATACAATTTGCGGAACGAAGAAACTTCTGATATATATTTATTAGATAAATATATATATTTATCATACCAAAGGTTTGTCCATAATTCTTTCTACGAACTACTTTACGTAGCGTTAAGTTCAAATTCAAGTCTTTTTAATTTCGTTCGAATTGATTTTGACGAAAATGATAATTACTATAGAATTGGTATATAGATGATTCGCGTTTTAATTATATGGAACGAATCGAATCGTTCCATTTGTTTTTAAAACGTGATACGATTCGATTGATCGATAGCGCGGACAACATTGCCGTAAACATTACCCGTTATTTGAAATTGTTATACGAAAGACTCTTCGAATAACATTCGTGGTGTTTACAATTTCGCCTCCTCGATTAAGCGAAAACGTGAGACGGTTTACATTTTTTTTCTTCTTTTCTTTCCCTCCACTATTGTAATAACAAGCGGCAGCATAACATCTGCGACAATATTGTTTCGTGGTATTTTGTCAAAATATTTATTTGTCGAAATTTTTATCGATTTTGCGCCAATGTCACGCGATCGAGAAATATTATCGAGATCTCGGTGAAAAAAAAAAATATAACAGCTCGAGATGCTTTGCGAATAAATAAAAATGATATCATTTATCGAAACAGTGGTTCGATTGTGTTTGGATCGGTCATCGGCGTGTCACGACTCGAAGTAGTGATGAAAGATCATTTGTTCGAAAAAATTTTGAATATTAGCCGTGGTACGTTCGAGAAAATAAAGAGACGACGAAACAACAGAGAGGCTCGTTCCGTTCGAAAAATTTTCCATTTCATTCATTCCCACACGAGGCGGAACTTGCGATTCGTTTCAAATAACAATAAGTCGCGATCATTTTCATGGGCTATCGCGAATATCTTCCTCAAATTGGTATTATCCTCCAGGTTTTCCTGTTCAACGTTACTGATCTCTGTAATTGCAATTGTGCACGATACCGGCTATAACGCGTACTTTATTCATTATTTGTATCGCGATTGCGTGAATCTTTACAAAAAAGAAAAAAGGAGAAAAAAGAGAAAAAAAAATACAAGTGTAAAATAAATACAAAAACATTTAGCAACTCGTTGCCATTTTATAAAAGTTGAACGAATAGTGAAAAATTGAAAACGAGTTAATGACAAAAAAAAAAAAAAAAAAAAGAAAAAAATGCACGAGGAAAAAATGTACAGCAATTCTGACGTTTTTAAAATCTTTGGAAAACCCAGAGCTAGATAAATTTATATATATTTTAATTTTTTTATAAAATGTTAGAGATTAGTTATCGCTTGCATTGTTCGTTCGCGAGTGGAATCGTTTCAATTCGTGAATCAACCTTGACAAGGATTTTAATCGTTTTAAACGAGATAATGTAAAAAAAAAAAAGAATCTAATGACCTAAATCAAATTCGTTGATGGACAAATTGCGACTCACGTGCGAAACTATCGCCTCGACGGAAGGAAAATCACTCGCGTCTCGTGACTCGCGAGACTGTAGGGACGAGTGATCGCTCTAAACGATTCCCATTATTCAATTTCTCGGCGAGCCCTTGCTCGATAAATATCATCGTCAAAAATTTTTTCGATTCAGACACGTCGTTCCATCCATCCTGCGCATTCGCTTTTCCTTTCGTTTCTTTTATTTTCGTTATTGTTAAAATTAATTTATATACATCGAAACATTCAATTTTCAATTCAATTTCTCCTGTTACAGATTCCGGATCAGAAATTCATAGGATACGTGATGATCACTCGAGCAAAATTATGGTGGAAGATGGTGTGTTCCGGCCAACAGAGAGGTGTAAGAGTGCAATAATTTTTTGATAATCGATCGAGTCGAAAGAGACGATTGCGCGTGCAAGCCAATGACAATTCGCACCGTTTTGTTTCGTGTCATCGATTCGTATATCTTTCCTCGGAAATAGATCTTTCCTCTCCCCCGTTCTTATCGTTATCGTTTAACCGATAGAATATAGATGTGAAAAGATCGAGCCCCGGTGTTTGCCGTGACAGTGACATCGAACGTTGCAAGGCATCGAGATCGAGGATTTGAGAAAGAAGAAGCTATGAGAGAGATCGTGCGAATAATCGCGCGGATAATGCGCAAAAAACGAAGAGCACGAAGATCGAGGAACACGGTGTCCAAGAAGCAGGAGAGAAACGCCATCGGCACACATTACACAAGTGTACGCGTAACAACAATGCACTCGAATGATTCCAATCTGTCCGGTAATTATTTCGATTCGACGTGTATCTGTATCGTCGAGAGAATGAGATCCATCTCTCTTTCTCTCTCTCTCTCCAGGCCTTTTTAAACGAGGCCAGCGTCGAAGGGGGAACGACTCTCCTTCGCTTCTTACGTCTCGTCTCGTCCTTCCAAACAAGAGAGAGAGGATTCGACGCGATTTTCCACGATTCCACGTGGAACCTGATTCCGTGGATCTTGGCTTTTTTAGATCGAGACTCGCCCCGAGCGACCGCGAACCTTCGCGTTTGACCTCCAACTAGTTCCTTTCCTCTTTCCGCTTAACTCCGCGAAAATAAATTCTCTCGGCAGAGGAAGAGAGACACACGATCGTCGCTTATTACAGATCGCAACTTACCAATCCTTCCTTCTTTCTTTCCTTCCTTCCTTCGAAGGATATATAAATTTCGGACGAGTAGTTTTCCAATCATTTCGAGAAGAAAAAAAGCTTTCACGCGCATCGGTGATTTTCGTGCATTGTTTACGCAAACGAAACTAGTTCGAAGGATACGTAAATTCGTGTGGGACGAGGAGTTTTCGAGAAGAAAAAAAAGTTTCAATATAGATGGTTTTCGTGCATTGTTTATATGAACAGAACGAGTTCGAAGAATAATTCATTAATTTCGGACGAGGAGTCTTCCGAAATCGAAAAGTTTTGCGCGTATCGAATGATTTTCGTGCATTGTTTACACGAACGAAACGTGTATTCGGATATACATATAATTATTTCGGTACACGTTCGCGGAACCTGTCTTCGATTTCTGCTCACGTAGCATGCGTGACAGACGCTTAATTGGTTGGAAACGTCATAACGCAATAATACCACATGGATAATCGTTTAAAAGATAAACCGAATCGAACGTTGTGCGCGCGTGTCTTAACTTTCGAAAACTTGCTCGTTCTCAAAAATGTTCTCCTTAATTTTTTTTTTTTTTTTTTTTTTTTAGATATTGGCCGGACTAGCGGCGCATTCCAGTCAAATATCCGTGGGACTTGGCCAGGGATTTAGCGCGATTCTACTTCCGCAATTATTGGAGAGCGAGCTAGTCGATCAAGAGCAAGCCTCTTGGATCGCTGCGTTGGGAGTTATCTCGAATCCTCTGGGATCCCTGATCTCTGGCCTTTGCGCGGAATGGTTTGGAAGAAGATCGGCCATCGCTTTGGCTACTTTTCCATACGCCAGCGGATGGCTGTTGATAGCTTTGTCGAAGAGAGCCGTGTCCATGTTGTATGTGGGCAGATTCATCAATGGTATCGGTATAGGAATGACCAATGGCATCTATCTTTATGTCAGCGAGGTAAAACTAAGATTTAATTTAATTCTTAATCTCGAAACATTGAAGCCAAATATTTCTAATTAATATACAATAGTCATACGTAAATGGTTGTTTGCTCGCTCATAACGCGTTGTACAGACTGCTGCGCCAAATCAGAGAGCCTGGTTGGGAAGTTGTGGTCCGGTTTTGGTTTCCCTCGGAGTTTTGATGATTTACACGTTGGGAGCGTTCACCTCGTGGCAAAGAGCCGCCGCGATCAGTATCGGGCCTTCCATCCTCTCTTTGGCATTGTCACGGTAATTACTTGGGACAAATTTTAATCGACTGTTAAATTAATTAATCAATTAATTATCGTTTCCTTCTTTTCCGGATTCAGCATAATCCCAGAAACACCGGCTTGGCTGGTTGCTCGAGGACGGAACGAAGAGGCAAAGGAGTCGTTGCTGTGGCTAAGGGGATCTGGCTCGAGCACTGACAAGGAGTACGAGGAGCTTTGCGAGGAAAATGTGAAAAGAGAAAAGGAAAGGGAAAGTCTGTTGAAAGCTCTCCACATGCCAAGCGTGTGGAAACCTTTCCTCATCCTCCTCGTTTTCTTCGCGTTCCAACAAATGTCGGGAATTTACATAATCCTGTTCTACACGGTGAACATTCTCGAGGACATCGGTATCGAGTTGAACGAATATTCGGCGAGCGTTGGAATAGGCGTGATACGATTGTTCGCCTCGATAGCTGGAGCCGGTCTCGCGAACAGTTTCGGTAGAAAAACTCTGGCCTTCCTCAGCGGCCTAGGAATGACAGTGTCCGCTGTAGGAGTTGCTCTCGCGTACAGGTTGGTGCGATATGATCGAAACGCGTTTGGATTTCGAAAAGGCAAAACGCTTCACTCTTATTCACGATCATCCTCCTCTGTTTTTGTACCCAATTACCTTCCTCTCGTCATTGACATCGATCTAAGAAAATCTAATCGATCTAATTTTTTCTCTCAGGTTCAAATTGCCGTATGTGGTATCCTTAGCGTGCATCGGAGGCCACGTGGGTTTCTCTATGTTAGGATATCTCACTTTACCCTGGGTAATGACCTCTGAGCTATATCCGTTAAGGTTCAGGGGTCCACTGGGAGGTATCACCACCAGCATAGTGCAAATGTTGACGTTCGCGATTATTAAGATGTATCCGAGCCTGCACGACGTGGTCGGGATCGAATCCACGATATGGATATTTGCCGCGGCCTCCACCCTAGGCGCTATATTCGCATTGACGATTCTACCCGAGACAAGGGGTCGAAGCTTGGACGAGATCGAAAGAGGATTTTCCAAGAAGACGTCCGAGTCGAATTCTTCGACCGACGTCAACGTTCAACCGACTATCTTCGTTCAGCCTAAAAATATTACGCTTCAGAGATTCGCCTCGATTACGGAAGAGAAACATGGTAATAATAATATGATGACTAACGCGTATACGTATGATAATTTCTGTTTGGATTTAACGTCGGATGGAGATACGGAAAAAATGGAAGTTAAAAAGAATTCCGACACGAATTGTACGAATGTTGCCAATGCCATCGCGTTAGAAACACGTATACTTGATTAAATACGATCAATAATTCAATAGACTTTATTTATTTTTTTTTTTTTTTTTTTATTAAAGAAAACAATCGATGATTGTCAATCGTCATATAATGGAAATAGATATTTTCTGAGACTTCACTTGTATTGTGATATCTTATCGATTTATTATTAAACAAATCTTAACTATTCAAAATGAAAAATTCACCAGTATTACAAATATTTCTGTGACTTTGTCGAATGTGTTCTTAGAAATGATGAAACGAGTAAATCGTGAATATGTTTTTAATATGACTATGGAAGAATGATTTCTTCTTCCTCTTTTAACAATAATTGTGCAATTTAAGGAAATGATTGTTAATATATTATATAACGTATAGTGCAAAAATAAATAGAATTTTGTTGAACGTTTCAATTGAATAAGAAAAGATAAAAATATGATTGTTAATATTAATATCATCTATATTATCGTATGTAAAATTAATTGAGCATACTCTGCGCATAAAATTATGTAAGTATTTATGTATATAGTTTATATATATATATATATATATATATATATATATATGTATTTATAGATATCTGCTCAAATATTTTTTTCATTCGTTACATTATAAATCGAGATATTTGTAAATACAGTTTCTATAAAATGTACATAGTTTTATTTGATAACAATAAATGCATTATTTTTTCAATAAAAATAAGAAACATTTTCTATTGTTTTTCAAGATCTTCAAAACGCGTGATACCATATCCTATAAAACGAAAAATCATTTATTGTATTACTCGTCAATCTCGAGTGTCAATGTTAAAAAAATTATCTTTGTCTTTAACCAATAGTTTGTACAATTAATTAATATAGATAATCATTCTGTACATACGAGAAAAATAAAACAATAAAAGATAAATATAAAAAAATTTAATCAATCTTTTTTCGTTTGTATGCTTTTAATAATGAAATTTGAATATTGGATCATTGAAAAATCCTAACTACAAATAAATAGAATTAATATCCCTCAGTGATAATAGATAATAGATAAAAAAAATAGTGGGATAAAGATAGAAAAAATATTGAAATATCTCTAAAATGCCGAAATTCGTGTAGAAAGATATAAGAATTAACTGTTAACGCTATCTCTTGAATGTCAAAAAACATTTTTTAAAGAAGAATTTCTTTGCATTCAAGAGATGGCGCCAATAATCAATTCTTAACTTAACTTTATCTTTTTTTTAGTATTTTCTCTCTTATCTAATTTATGCTTTATTTGCAATAATCCAGATTGTATAATCCACTGATTTCATAATTTTTAATCTATCTCTATCTTTTTTTTATTATTTTTTCTCCTTGTCTACATTTGTTTTATCCGTATTAATCTGAAATACTTTAAAAATGACACTGATTTTACAATTTTTAAATTTATGTTTGTCTTTCATTATTTGTTTTCTTTGTTCTTCTTGTTATAGACAAAAATAGATTTCTAGTCTAGTCTTTATAAAACAAATGTAAACAATAAGAAGAAATAGTAAATGATAAACCAAAGATAGAGTAAAAATAATTTTTTGGAATACATGAATATATACTAAAAATTGAGAATAATTAATTAGAATAATTTTAATTAGAATAATTAAAATAATTTTAAAAATAGGTTTAAATCATGTGTTACAAACAAAGAACAAAAATTATGTAAAAAAGACAAAAAAAGGCAAGTGATTTTGATCATATGCTCCTCATATACTCTTATTGAAAAAGTTAATTTTTTTCAGAAAAAATATATTAATATTTCGATTTTTATGATTAATTTGTAAATTTTCACAGTTCGATGACAAAAAACAGATATTTTAGGAAATTTCACATATTTTTTGATTAAATATTTTTATGTAATTATTAATGATAATTTTATAAAATATCTAAAAATATTATTTATGTTTACGATTTTTTTATTAAATTTCATTCTTTTATATAATTAATTTATATTTTATATACGTATTTTTAAATAATCACATTTTTTTTATATAACTTCCAAGTTATATAATAGAGTATATTATATATATAATTTATATAATATTATTAAATATTATTAAAATAACAATTTGTTTTTTAAAACAAAGACAATTGTATAAAAATAAAACATAATGTTTATTGATTACAAATGATCACGTAATACATAATGCACGATATTAAAGACAATCCTTTAATTGTAGCACAATTTTAATATAATTATGGTATGAAATTCCCAAAATTCACGACATACATATCAATTAATGTACTGAAAAATATTTGTCAATATGTACAAAGCTCATGATTCCATATTTTCAAGAGAAAAATAATGTATTTGATCTTTGCGTAAATCGCAAAAAATTAGATTGACTATTTCGTTCTAAGTTTTCATCATACCACGCATCTGGACATCCATTTGTTTAAACAATCATCGCAAATGATATATACAGTAAAAATACATATTTCATGTACGATATGATTTGAACATTTTTCGCTCTATGTAAAGATGGTACATTTATTGTACGTATCTCCATTATTGTTAAAATCTCAAGCATAGCAATAAATGCAAAAATTATTTTCGAATTTTTAAGTACAAAATAAAAGGCGCATTAATGAATGTGAAAACATTCATCGATGAATATATTTAAAACAAAACATATGACTTTCATTAGAATTCAATCATGACTTGATCAACTTAATTGGATTATTAATGATACAATCGCCATAATTACTTACGTCATTTACAAGCTCTACTTTCATATTTCCGTAAGTCAATGTTTAGGCAGTTTAGGCTTTTTTCTACAAATATCTAAGAAAATAGGGCTAAACCTCTCTTTTTTTTTATTCTGTATTATTAAAAATTTTGTCAGGCAATGTAAATCCGCTTTTGTATTTACAACATGTCATTTATAATATGATATTGTTCATTACTTTCGTAATTCTTGCTAATTAAAAATGCTTACGGCTTTGTACGATAAAATGTAGTCGAATTGATTTTTTTTAATAAAAAGATCTTTACAAAAAATATCAAACTCATTTAATATATCTGTTGAGAATGCATTAAAAATGTAAGTAAAAACAAAATTTCATCAACATGTCTTGATACTTTAAATAAAAATACTATAAATGGAAGACCTTTATTAAACTTATTAAAAATAATAAATGCAAAGATTCTGTGCAATATTAATCATATGTCAGTATTTTAACATTTTCTCCATAATATAAAGAGAATATTTTGCTAATAATCTGTCTAATTCTATATAGACAGTAAATTTATAAATGTATACTATAAATGTTCATATAGTTATTCACTCGACTATATGTTCATTGATTAGTGTCCTTTATGGTCCACTCATGACTCGTTTTTAAGAGTTTAAAAAATTCTCTTATTATGTTTTCTATTAAAATAGTGATTATAGTAGCAATGGACAAAGTTCTAATCGTATCATTATATTTTATAATTCAATAAAAAGTAAATAAAGACATTTAACTTTTTTTTTCTCTGTTAGTCTATATTGAATAAATTTCAAATATATACTATATATGATCATGATCATATAGAAAATTACGATATTCTTTTTATTGATATAATTTGTACTTTTTCTAATTGATGAAAGATTGATTACATTGCAAAATATAAAAAGCTTTATTATTCAAAGATATAAATATTGCTTGATTATTAAAAATATGCAATTAATAGCGCAAGCTAGTGAATCTTAAGAATTTATGTTAGGAATTAATTTACGAGTCTATGAGTATCCTTATGTTATAATAAAAGCGATAATGTAAAATAACGTGAGTTGATTTTCTTATCACATTATCGTGTCTTTTTTTAATGAGGTATCAATTATATTAGCAATTTACTATGAATTTCGAATGTCTATGTTTTCATCTATAAATCTTGTTTGTACCAGACACATTTATGTGTTGACTCCATTGTCAGGAGCATTATGTGCATGCAATTGTGACATTAAAGCAAAAAACAATAGTATATTTTTTTCATATAAGATATCTAATTAAAGTTGTGCTTATTGAATAATATAAATTTTCTTTAAGTCTAATATTATTGCTCTCTTAGCCAATGCTTAAACACATATTATCATATCTCTTTTGGCAGTTCGCAATTTTATCGAAATGTTAATAGTAAAAATGAAGGTATTGTCATTATTACTTATAAGAGACTGACAATTGCATAATTATTAAGAATTGATTTCCCATATTCAATGATTTTGTTGTTTTATATATAGAAATATTATGTCAAAATTGAAAATAACCAACAACTCGTCCAAATTAATCTTGCAGCATCAATATTTCCGTGTATCGAATCGACGTTTAAATTCTGAAACGCTTGATGATCTAAGCGTGACACCTGTTGTCAGTAATATTCCGAATCTGAACTATGTTGTGAATCGCCGCTTCTGCCATTTAAATATACTTCTGATGTTTGTTGAATTGACGGTGAATGTTGTGCAATTTCCCAATTTTGACCTGTGACAACAAATAATTAGTAAATAAATAAATAACTTAATAGAAAGAAAATAAAAATTATATAGAATTAATTTATATACCATGTGCAGCAAGGATAGTGGCTAAACATCGTGCTACAGCTGGATTTGGAGCACAAGCTAATGCAGGTGTAAGTCCTTCTGCGTCGACAGCGACAACACTTGCACCCAATTGCAATAAACGTCGTGTTACCTATAAAAGATAAATTCCTCTAATTATTCTTACACTTCAAACAATTAAAAGTAAAATATTATTTCTTACCGTTACAAGACCATTTCTTGCTGCTAAATGCAATGGAGTTCTTTGTTGTTTATTAGTCATATTAATAACTGTCATACTTTGTTGTTGTTGTGATGTATTTTCACCATTAGTATTAAGCGAATTAATCCAATTTAATAATAATGAAGCAGCAGCAGAATGTCGTCTTTGGCAAGCTAAATGAAGAGCTGTATTCTTATTACAATCAACAGCACGCACATCAGCTTTCCATTCAAGCAATAACTCTATGGGTAAAAAATTATATCAATGTAAAAAAAATAGATAATTAAAAATAGATAATTAAAAATAAAAGCGAGTGCTTACCGATAGCACTACATTGACCCGTAATAGCAGCGCAAAGAAGAGGTGTACGACCTGAATAATCTGGAGTTTCAAGACCAGCTAACTCAGGTCCAACAGAGCTTAAAATCAGTTTTGCACATTCTACAGATCCTGAACTAGCTGCAACGTGTAAAGGCAATCGACCACCCGGAACATCTCTCGGAGCAGCAACGGTTTTTCCTCCAAACTTATTTATTAATAATTCTAAACAATGAGCTGATCCTTGATAAACTGCACAGTGAACAGCTGAGAATGGATTACCTGTATACAAAAAAATAATTTATATCTAAAAATTAACTTAAAAAAATATAATAATTTCAATATAAATAATTAAAATATCGAGAAATACTTGCCCTCTAAGGAGTCAATTACATTTTGTTCCAATAGATATTCAACACAATTCGAATTCCCATTATAACATGCCCAATGAAGAACCGTACATCCTTGATCGTCTTTTAAAGTGGCAGCGGTTGAATTAACTTTGACAAGAGAAGCCAATGCTTTTACTCTATGAAAAAATTAACTTCAAATTTATAAATGAAAATATAAATAAATTCTTTAATTTAAAAAAAACATCTACCTTCCACATGCGGCGGCTAAATGTAACGGAGTTTTACCATTTGCATCTTGTATCATTACTTGGGCACCATGTGATAACAATAATTCCACTAGTTGATGATCACGCTCTTTAACCACTGCTCGAAATAATGGCGTATGCTTATTCACATCTGGTAAATTACAATCTGCTTTATATTTTAAAAGTAACAGAGCACATTCTGGATTGCTATTTGCCACTGCTAATGTTAACGGAGTTCGTTGTTTTGTATCATAACAATTGACGACATTTGAATCTTCTGTATTTTCTAATAAAAGTTCTAAACAATTAAAGTGACCTGCCGCAGCTGCACAATGTACTGGAGTACGTCTTGTAATGGAATCCTGAACTGACACACAAGCCCCATATCTTAACAAAAGTTGAACGCATTGTTCGTGACCTTTATAAGAAGCTAGATCCAAAGGTGTTTTACCAGTATCTTCTTTAATATTAGTATTAGAAAATAATGGTAATAATAAGCTTAATATTTCACTGTGTCCATGATATGCCTATAAATGCATATAAATACATTTTAAATTATTGAACATATTAAATTGGTTTGTCTATACTTACAGCAAGATGTAAAGATGTTAATGCAGGTAATGGAGGTTCCGATTTTCCTGTAGAATTAGATGATATTGTTAAATTTCCTGGTGGACAAGCTTCCAATAAAGCTTCTAAAGCTGGTTGATTTCCTCCAGCTACAGCATAATGAATAGCAGTAAAACCTCGTTTATCGCGTAAACGCGGATCTGCTCTATGCTTCAATAAATATTGTACACATCTAAAAAAAAAAAAAAACGATATAGATAAGTTTTCAAAAATACATTTATAATAAATACATTATATATGTATATTCAAATACTTACTCAGCACCAGAATCTGTAGGATTTGATGCTGCAGCTAGATGCAAAGGAGTTGCACCATCTACATCTTGTGCATTGGAATCACTTCCAAATCCAACTAAAGTAAAAACGCAAAGATAATGACCTTGACTAGCAGCATGATGGAGTGCTAACCTGCTATCATTGTCAGTTAATCGGAAATTAGCTCCACTGGATAATAATAAATCTAAACAATCAACAGATCCTTTGAATGCTGCTAAATGTAATGGTGTTCTACCACCAATATCTCTTGAATCTATACGTCGACTATCAACTTGTAATAATTTTCTACAGACCTATAAATTTTATTTAAAAAATTAATATTTAACAAAAATATTAGAATGTATATTTAGAAATATTTTTATTATATATATAAAGGAATATTCTACCTCAATATGGCCTGCCAAGCAACTAAGATGTAACGCAGTACGCTGTTCAGTATTGCGCGCTGCTGGAGATGCACCACATTCTAATAAAGTTGTTGTTAAACATTCATGGCCAAACCTATGTGAAAAAAATTTTGGATTTAAATATTGAAAATAATTGTTAAATAAAAAAATTATATTGTAATTTACCAAGCAGCAACATGTAAAGCAGTATTTCCATTTTTATCTTTAGTATCTGGTGATGCTCCTGCATCAAGCAAACTTTTTGATCGTGTAAATCTTCCATGGATTGCAGTCATATGTAAAGGTGTACGTCCATCTTCTGATTGAACATTTATTCTCAAACCAGCTTCTAAAAGGACTTCTAAGCAATGAACACCATGTGTACTAGCAGCAGCAACATGTAATGGCGTTTGTCCCCGATAATTTACAGCCTCTATTACATAAAGAATAATTTATTATAAAATAAAAATGACTTTGATAATTTGTCATAGATGAAAATATTTTTAAAATTTAAAATAATCTTACCAACGTTTGCAGCATTAGCAATTAACTCTGTAACTGCATCAGCATGGCCATTTAAACATGCAATATGCAGAGGAGTATTTCCATATACATTTTTTGCTTCAATATCCGCTCCAGATTTGATTAATGTATGCATGCATTCTACATTACCAGATGCTGCAGCTGCATGCAATGGAGTATATAAATCCCGATCCTTAATAATATAAATATAAATATATATTTTAAAATATATATTTTATAATATAAATAACAGAAATAAAAACTAAATAAAAAAAAAATTAAAAATATATTACTTTAACATCTACATCTGCTCCTTTTGCTATAAGCGCTCTCACAATTCCATCATGACCCATATATGCTGCAAAATGTAAAGCCCTTCGATCTTGTCTATCAGAAGCATTTATTACACAACCAATTTGAGCTAAATATTCTGTCATTTCCAAATGTCCATTGTAAGCTGCATGATGCAAACTTGTTCTACCACCTCTGCAAATTTTTATGAAATTATTAATTTATACTTAAAATTAATTAGTAATTATTTGATATAATTAATTAGTAATTAAATAATTAAAAACACAAACCTATCTGCTACATTAATGTTCATTAAATGTGGAACTATCAATTCTACACATTGGACAGCATTGTTTGCAGCTGCCACATGTAAAGGAGTTTGCCAACTACGATCCCTGATATTGACATCTGCTTTATGGCGTAACAAAACTTCTACTACATTATGATTCCCTGAGCAACAGGCTCTATATAAAGGAGTTAACCATTTCTTATCTTTAGCATTTACTGCAGCTCCATTTAATAGGAGTGCTTCTACAATTGCTGGATCTCCCCTATATGCAGCTGCATGTAATAAAGATCGTTGTTCCCTATCTTGCCAGTTTGGATCTTCTTTTCTTGCTAATAATGCTCGAACTTCATCTACATCTCCAAAAAATATGGCTTGTAGTAAAGGAGACTGTAAAAATATTATATTTTATCTCAAGAAATATTAAAAATACATATATATTTTATATATAGCTCTAATTATTTTTACAAAAATATAATAAAATAAATCTTTAAATAAAAAACAAGAAATAATACTAATAGATAATATAAAAAACTTAATAAAGAAAAATAATTTGAAATACTAGAAAATTACTTACACTAAATAATATTTTAGTTATAATAGATATTTATGAAATAGATTTATATTAATTTAAAGATTTTGAACTTTAAATTAATAATACTGTAGGATAAAATGTAAATAAAATCATTATATTATAAAAAATTCGAAGCAAATCGAATATTTGACACATGAATATAACCTCCGATTTTATAATTTATATATTTGAAAATTTTTTAATGAAATGCATTTATTTAAAAGAATAAGACAACATACCCCATCACGCAATTCCTGCACGTTCATGATTAATGAGATTTTCAATTTATACAAATACAGAAGTATTTATAAAAACATAGTTATAGAACCGTAAAAAACTGACATAGTAGAGTGAGTCATACTTCACAAGTATCATTAAAGATGTTATTTTCTTTTTGCAATCGGCAATTTATTAAAAGCATATTGTTAATTCAACTGCTTTTTCAAATAAATAGCGGTATCATTTATGTAAATAAATTACGAAAATATGCATAATAATTGTATCTTCAAATATAAACAGTTACAGCTATCTTCTCATAGTGCACTCTATCCTTATACTGTCAAATTATCAGAAGCTTGTAAACAGATGAAAATGCAAACGCTACACTCGCGCGAAAATTGAATTGTTTCTTTAAAATTATATCAAATGACACATGTTTATTTTTCATTTGTTTTCTGTTATATTATATATATAAATAAAAGAACTCATTTCTGGCTAAATAATATTTTTACATATTAATTTTCTACGCTGATATGGATATTGATATATTTAATCAAACTCAATATTGTATAGATAAATTTAAAAAAAAATATGTAGATAAATTTAAAATAGAATTAGAAAATGGCACATTAAACGTAATACCTTCGAAAGTAAAATTTACTTTCGATTCTGATAATTTTAAAATTCAAGAAAAAACAATAGAAATTGCAAACTACTTTTCGAAACCATGTCCCATTCAATTTTTACCACTAGAAACTCAATATTTTAGAATTAAAAATATTTCTCAAGTAAGTCAGGAATTAAAATTTTTTGATCATTTGTTTGATACTTCATATTTTATAAAATTTATTTATATTATAGAGAATAATATGGCTTAATCCTGGATCGGTTTTCAAAATAAATATTCTATTTATACCTGATGAAAATAAAAATTATGATGATGTTTTAAAAATACGGTATTTGAATAATCAAATGATGCAAATAAAAGTTTGTGCAAAAATGAAACCTAAATTTTCATTTCCTACTACTATCAATTTTGGAAATGTACCACTTGGTCGAATGTAAGTTTATTCTTTAATTATTTATTTGATTTGTATAGTAAATTTAATTATTTATTGTTGAAGGGCTTATTATAAAATACCAATATATTCTCATGCAGAAAAAGAAATTTCTTTCTCAATTATATTATCTAACGAAGAATCATGTGTCGACATTTATCCTCGATGGGGTTCATCTAATTTTTTTAATTCTTTTAATTTGAATTATTATTATTTTACAAAATATTATATTTTATCCATATATTTTAGGTCATATAAAACCAAAGGAAAAACCAGTAACAATTATGGTTATTTATAAACCACTTCGATATATAAGTATGAATTTTCAAATTCGAATATTCATATCAGATTTATGCAAAATTCCATATGTTATAAATTTCTATGCGTATACTCGACCAGGCCTTTTACGGTAAGATTATTTGCATAGATATAATTTTTTATTAGAAAAAAATAAAAAAATAAATAAACATACAGATAAATGTAATTAAAATAAATATTAAATGATTAGAGAAAAATTGGAAAACGTCAAATTGAAAATGAAAAGTCAAATACATAAAAAAAAAATTGATACAAATATTTACAAAGAAATAAAGCCAATTCCCATAAAAAAGGATAAACCAAAATATTATTTAAATAATTCTTCTATAAAATATATGAGTTTTGAAAATATTTTGTTAAAACAATGTGCTTATTTTCCCTCGAATACTTTGCATGCTGTTAATTGTATTTTAAATTTGAAAATTCGAAAATCATACAACAAATATGAATTAAAGGGTTAGAAATTTTATATATATATTTTTATATAAAAAAAATAAATTATTTATTTATTAGGAGCATTGGGTACCATTTTATTTCAAACTATGGATCAGAAAATGAAAAAGTTAAAAAAATTTTTAGTAAAAGTAGAAGATTATTATCAAAAAAATGAGCAAACAAAATTTCATCACAAACCAAAAGTAAATTATGGAAAATTCGATCCAAATCAAATTATTGAAATTAAAACACAACGAGAACAAATATGGAATAAATACAAAAATTTAATAATGAACTCGGAAAAATGTTTATTTGAAAAACAAAAGGTTGAAAAACTAAGACAAAGAATTTTAAGAGTTTCTCAAAAAGTATTTATCTTAATTAAAAATTATTTTTCTTTTTTAATAAAAGAATTCTTTATAAACCATTTTTTTTTTTTTTTTTTTTTTTTTTTTTAGTATCCAACCTCAATATCAGCACCGTCTAAGAAAGAAGATTCCTTTTTCCATAAATGCAAAATTTTACCCTTTCTTCAGGTAGCTCGCAAAATCATATTAAAAAATCGATTATTAAAAGTACTCACAAATTTGCAAAAAATAACACCCGAATTAATTAAACAATTTGAAGAACCAACCGTAGAAAATCAATTACTTATGATACAAATTTGATAATTGAAAAAAAACAGAAGTTTAAAAATGTTATGCGATTTGCTACGAGATTAAAAAAGCTTAGTATTATTTTTTTGATTTATAATTTTTTTAATTACTATGATAATTATTTAATTTACTATAAAAAAGTTATTTACTATAAAATTTTAAAGAAATTAAATTATTACAAATATTTATTTTGAAGTCACGTGCGTTGTCATAAGTTTTATAGATGGCACTTTTATGAATACCGCCAAAACTTAGGAAAAAGTGTCTATTTGTAGTTGATACATTTATTAATCTGAAAAAACTTCATAATTGTATAAAATAATGTAATTATTTGTAATATAATTTAATATATTATTTACAAAAAAAACATTACTTTTTAGATTTAAATATAAAAAAATGTGTTTAAATTTAAGTTGATATTTGATATTTGAAATGGATTTATATTTTCTTTAATAATATTATACACATGGATCTTTGTTTTACTTTCAATTGCAATGGAAAGGTGAATTTTAACGATTGGGAATTAGATAAAAATGGTTTATTTTTACAAGGAGAAGTAGAAAATGTTCTATATCCACAAGAAAAATATTTTTTATTAGATAAGAATATACAACTTTTTGATTGTAATATGCCAGCTGCAACTGCTCTCTTGGATTTTAAACATTTTAATAAGTGTATGAAGTAAGAAATTTTTTTTATGAATATAAATTATTTTAATTTATTTTAAAAATATATTTATTAATATTATCTTATTTATATTTTAATAGCATGCAATTAAAAATACTCAGCAGGCATGAGATTTATGATCAAGTTTTAAGTTCAAAAACACATGATATTGATTTTTATTATATTAGATGTATTATATCAAAATTTATTTTGTATGTTCGAATGTATTTGAATAGGTAAGATAATTTATTTTTTCAAAATATTTCATCTTAGTTATTGATTATAAATTAAATATATACATTTATTAGTATTAAAGGAAACTATCTATCATTAGAAACTATAAACACGGATATAAAAACTATAAAGATGGATATTGAAGAAGAATTTAATTCATTATTTATTATAATAAAACATTTCCTTGAAAGGATATACAATATTCCTGATGCTACATTTCATTATGTACCCTCTAAATTAGGCAATCAGGTTTGTAGACAAATAATAATATTTAACATATTAATTTTATACTTTATATATTACAGTGTACACAACCAGAATATCATATGTATCATATGCATATTGAATTAAGATGGTTTTTTATTTCATTAATATATACAAAGAATATATATTGTCAATATTCAATTGAAAACTACTTGGATGAGTTTGAAAACATTCAAGCAATGATAATTAATGATTTAATTTATATTTCATTAAAAATATTTGAAACGGTAAAAGTATATTAGTTTAAAAAAATTTAAAAAAAATTATTATTATATTATTATTATATTTAATTATTTTATATTTATATTTATCCTTTTGCAATATGTTTTAGATTCCTTTAACTCATGTACAACAAAAGACTCCATATAATTGTACTTGCATTCGTGAATTATGGCTCATGCTTCAAATATTTATTGATAGTTTATCTGATAGAATGAAATCAAAGGTATTAAAAATTTTTTATGAATGTATTTTATAATTTTCATAATGTATATATTTTTGTGTTTATTTTTTAGACTTTCTGGAAGTATATCAATGAATGTATTGATGGATTGCTGAATAGAAATGCATCTAATATTGGACAATTTCTTTGTAAAAATAATGAATTATTCTGTTTATGGCTTATTTATCATCTTTCGCTTTTATATGGATACAATAATGATGGAATATATTTAGGATCTAAGTGTTCACGAGTAACTATATTTTAATTTTATTTGCTTTCTTATTTGTTAGTATTGTTAACAAATATATTTATTACTTTGTTATATTTATTTATTTATTTAGATCAGGCCTAATTATGAACAATTAGAGAAGATTTTGAAAACATATATTTCTAAAGGTGGAAAAGATGGTGAACGGGATGAAATTGATGAGGAATTATGTATAATGATACCTTTATTAAATATTATTGTTACCAACTGGTGGCAACCACGAGTTTCAATTATTTCTCTTCTGTGGGATTGCTTTCATAAAAGATTAGATGAACCATTTCTCTTACAAGTATCTGGCCCTTGGACATTATCAATTGAAAAGTATTTGTAAATAATTTATGGTTTTATATATATTTTTCACCATTGTTTTTAAATGAATTTATTGGTAGGAAAACCGCTATGGATCTTCTTAAACAAGTAAAAGAGAGACTTAATAATATAGAGTGTATTAAAGAATCAAGTTATGGAATGTTTTTACGTTTACTTGGTAAGTTTTTAATTTCTATGATTTATTTCTAAATTAGTAATTCTATTTATATATACTTATGTTAAAGGATCTTTTTTACGCATAAATTATAGTAATAATGATACAAAATATTGGAACCAAATTAAAGGTCGTATTTATTCTAAATTTTCAAAAGGTAAAGTTCAAGAATTTTCAATAACTGGTTTATATAATTTCATTTCATTATTTTTAACATTAGCTGTTACTACTGATACTATAAATGTTGTAAGTAAATCATCTGTTATTGTTTTTAAAGATTTTTTTTATGAAATTTTTTTTATAAAAATAAATTTATAACTATTTTTTACAGTGTTCAGTAATGTTAGATCTTTTGCCATTGACAAAAGAATATAATAATGAAAATAGTAAAAAACATAATTTAATTTGGAAAGGAAAACTAGCTGTTCTTATTTTATATAACGATTTTAGATTAAATTTAACAAATATAGCACCTTTATATATAGATACGGTATAATATAAATTTGATTTCTATTAATTAATTTATTTTATTTTCTTTATTCTAATGAACTTATATTATAGATAAACACTATATGTTGTCGTAAAGATGATATATCCCGTTCAATGATGAATAATTTTATTGATGTATTCAGTACAATTTTATCATCTAATAATATTGAATTAGGACAACATTTATTATTTAGTGGATGGATAGATCGTTACTTATTAGAATGTTCAAATAAAATGGTTGGAACATTAATGAAAGTACTAGTTAATATTTTTGAACAATGCATTTATCTTTCTAAGATTTCTAATACAGGTTTGTTGTTTTTTTATCATATAAAAATTGCAATTATGTATCTTTTTAATTCGTGTATATATATAGGTGATATAGGACAATTACTAGATGCTTTGTGGTGTTATGTTGCCTGTAGAGTAAGACAACTTGTTTTTGATCCTGTTGTTAATAGTGAACACTATCAATATATTTCAAAATTAGCAGTTTTATTTACTATGGAAGCATTAAGAAATCCAGCAACAGCAAAAAAACATAAGCATTCGGCTATGTCTTTATTTCAGCATTTTGCATCGTCAGTAATTGTTAAAGACATAAGGTAATAAAAATTTATATTCAGATTATATAAAATTGAAAATTTATATATTAAACACATGTTATAATCAAACTATTATATAAAAATTTCATTTTCAGAATTACAAGATATTATTTGGTACTAATACTTGAACAGGAACAAGTAATTCATGATTTAAAAAAAGAAGTAAAAAATTTTGATACAATACTTATACAAGTTAATAAATAAAATTTATAAAATATATTTTTTAATTATATAATTCATAATAAAGAATTTTATATTCATAATATTATGTTTAAATTTTAGGCATGGATAAAATGTTCTATCATTGGTCATGGTACAAATGGAAATGAAATAAAAATTTTACAAAATTATATATTGAAATTAAGTGATATACAAGATATATTTGAAACATATAATGATCTTCAAGAATTTCAAAATAATGATGGATCTATTTTAACATTTATAATGCACTCTATGAAAAAACGAAACACTTTAAAAGTATATGTTTATTTATTATTATTTATCAAAGAAAATGCATTAAAATTAATTATAAAATAATCATCATATTAATGTTTTTTAGATTGAACAAGAACGAATTCAATATGATATGAAATGGAGATTATATTTTAGTCATTTAGAAAAATGGATTCTTTTACCCATTACTGAAGAAACTAAAGATTCGGAATTGGCTTTGTGGATATATAGATGTATTGGAACATTAATTCTTTGTACTTCTATTATGTTATATTCTAAAGTGAGTATATATATATATATTATTAATATATTATATTAATTATTAATTTAAATCATTCTTCAGAATCAACCAAATAATATATTTAAAATATTAGTGAATAAAACTATATTATCACTAGAACATTCTTTTTTAAAAAATTTGGGGAAAAAAACATTTTCTATGATAATTTTGGGTATGGAAACTCTTAATGTTAGAAGTGATATATCACTTCAAATAATAATACGAGATTTATTTGATCAATATATGCCACTCTTAATAATTCCAACTATTAATACAAATACTTTTAAAGTATCTGATTCGTTATTAAAATGTTTTAAAGATGCAAAAACAGATTTTATATGTTTGATATTTGAAATTTTAATGACAAATTTTTTTACCATTTCAAATGACAATATGATGCATAAACATTCTTATTTGGTATGTATTCATATAATTATTATTTTATATATAATTACAATAATATTCATTTATAATTAATGCAGGTAATGATAATTTTACAAAATTTACTCAAAGGTGAAAAAAATTATGCATGTCATATTGTAGAACACATTATTTTAATTTGCACATCATATATTATTAAATGCTATATTAAAGTCCATGATCATCATCCACACAAACAACAAACTATTGATTTTATAAGTAATATTATAAACAATATATATTATAAAGAGGATAATACTTTACGGTAATTAGTATTCATTATGACATTTGATTTAAATAATAATTAATAGAAATTAAAAATTGAATTAACAATTATAGAGATAAGTTTCATAATATGATATCCAGTATTATTGAAAAATCATTAATATTAAATCAGCATAATACTTTTGAACTTTTACATTCAATTTTAATAATATCAACTGAAGTAGTACAAATTTTATCATCAAAACTCGAACATACTTTAATCAATTTGGAGATTAATCGACGTCCAAATGCAGCATCTTTCAGGTAAGAAAATATATCTATAAAGGAACTATGAATAATTATGAATATGCTTTTCTTTTAGATATTCTTGGAATCAACTTCAAAATCTAATAAAAAAGTAATAAAACGAATCATTAATAAGTTTAAAAAATTTATTAATAAATATTTGATAATACCATAATAATATTTTGTTATTATGCTACGAATTGATTATATTGTCTAATCTAATAATTAATATTTATATATGTAATTTCATGCAATTATATTTTATAAATTACATTTATTTAAAAAGTAAATCATGATTTTATAATCATGAATTGGGAAGAAAATTATTATTTGTAATTATTAAACTAGGGAGCATACAATATTAAAAAAAATATATTTTACAAAATATATAAAAAAGAACACAATTACTCTTTTTTATTTTCGATGTGAGTGTCTTGAACGATGATGTTTCATTGATGTAGTAGCTGTACTACCGGGAGGTGATCGTCATCCAATTAATTCAAGACGAGATACAGCATTACGTACAGCGTTTCGTAAAGATTGTTCAACATTGCCATTTAATAATGATTCAAGTCTTTCAACGTAATTATCTATATTTTGTAATGTTGCACCTTCATTCATTCCTACAAATAACATATAAGCATTAATTATAAATATATAAAATACAAATATAAAATTAAGATACAGATTCAACCTGGCAAAGATATTGTAGCAAAGCAACCAGCTAATTGTGAACGAAGAGAATCCAAATGACGCTGTAAAGCTTGATTAGTCGTGCGTTGTTGATTTGTTTCAGATTCCAAACGATTTACAGCTGCATATAAACTGTCTACATGTCTTTGAAGCACTGCATTCTGAGCTTCATAATCTGAAGTAGCTTTTCTTAATTGTCTTAATTCAGCCTCACATGCTGTATATATAAAAATTATATAAAAGAAATTTTTATATATGATGATTCAAAAAAAATTATTTACCTTTATTATGATCCAAAAATTCCTCTGTAAAAATAGGTATATCAAAACCTGTAAAGTCGTTATCTTTATCTTGTTGAATATCCTGGTAAAATATTAAATATTAATAATTATATAATAAATAAATTGAAACAAAATTAATAATTAATTAAGATACAAATATTATACATTTTGCTCAGAATTTATATCAGTTCCATTTCTTTCTTTTTTGCTTTCTTGTTGCTTTTCTGAAGATTGTTTTTCACTAAACAACCTGTATGCTTCTGTTTGTTTATAATCACTAAATTCACGATTATAGCGTTCTTTATCTTGTTCAGCTGCATCTAAATATTGTTGTTTTTGATCAGCAGGTAAAGTACTCCATTCTGAAGCAAGAAGTTTTGTAATTTCAGCAAATGATAAAGTAGGATTTTCACTTCTTACTTTTTCTCTTCGATCATTTAAAAATCTGTTTTTTAAAAATTTGTTGTCAAATATGCTTTTAATTTTAATTATATTTTTTTTAATTATAAAAAAATATACCTGAAGTAACCAGTTAAAGGTTGTTTTGGAGCAGTAGCATCTCTAGGAGTTTTCTTTCTCTTTTTAGCTCTATTAGTTGTATTTGTATTATTACTTCCAATTATAGGAGTTACATTATTTTTTTTAATTCCATTATCACATATTGAATCAGGTATTTTATCTTCTCCACTTCCAGGTGATTTGTCTGAAAAATAAATTATTATAATTAAGTAATAATATAAAAAAATATTTCTTAAACTTATAGAAATTAAAAATATTAATAATTTAAAAAATTAACATACTTGTATGTTCTTCACTTTCTCCATTGTAAGTGGCTTGTTCTGATGCACCATTACTTTCAAGTACATCATTAATTGATACACTTTCACTCATTTTTAATTATAAGTTTTTATATTTAGTTGTATAGTAGAATGTATTATTTATTTTAAATAAATCTAAAATTTGAATTATATTAACCTCTGAAAGATTATATAAAATGCAACATTATTTTATAATATTCAAAATATTAAATTCGATGAATATAAAATATTATTACTTACCTAAAATTAATTATTTTCTAATAATCTAATGTAAGATATGTTAATATTAGTTTATTAGGTTAAATAATAAAAGTATTAATAAATCTGTAACAAAGTACAAAGAAAGCGTTGTAACTAATTCGAATCAGTATTATTTTATTATATATATTTTGCAAAAAATTAATTTTTGACAAAAACAAAATATTGATGAAACTATATAATCATAAAAATTGGTTAGCATAAACACTAAAGCCAAATTTTCATGAGAAAAATTTAAATGAAGTTAATTCAAATGATGATTTTACCGCTGAATCAAAACATTTTAGATTTGAGAACAAGCTTTTAGTGAATCACATTCAATTTGATTGAATATGGTGTGATAAGATCCAACTTACATTATTTTTAAACGAAATCTTCTATTCGTTGTATAAATAAATATTTGATAATAATTTCATTTTATTATAATGTAACATTTAATTTTATATATTTCATATTTCATATTTAAGACTATAATATGGAAGTACACGATAATTCAATTAATTCAATTCAAAATAATACCAGGTAATTAAATTAGTTTGTTTAATTTCTTATAATGAATAAAATTTTGTATATAAACATTAATAAAGAAACAATTTTTCTAGTCATGTAACAGTGGCAGATTCGGTATGGAAATTCATTAATAGTCCTGTAATTGCAATATTTTCTGATTTAAAAAATGCAACCGCTAAACAAACTCTTTGTTCTCTTTTGGAATCTATAATTAAACGGTCAGCTACTTTAACTACAGTTTTAGTTCCACCTTTCAGCAATGGGATGCAAAATGAAACATTAAAATGTCAATATACTGGTAAAAAAATTATAAAAAATAATTAATAATGATCTAATAAGATTTCATAAAAATATAATTTATTTTAATTATAGCATTTACCACTTGGTTGTTCGGCATTATGTTTTATCTAGTAGGAAATCCTTTAAGTAATGAAATTCTCAACAATAGTATAGAAATACAAGCATGTATGCTTAGAATATTATCTAGACATCATATCACAATGTTTGAAACAATTAGCAATGAATATATGGATATTCTTGAAGGTATGTATTCAAAATAATATATATATATATTATAATAACATTAATTATTTCAGAGATATCAGAATTTTATAGAATGAATTCAGAAGAAGATAGAATTATATTAAGCAAATTTCATACAGAAAGAAATATCATAGAAAATTTGGATCTACAAACATTTCCTGTAACAATAAAATATTATGATTTACCATTAGTACAAACATCTATTTTTAAAGTAATACATTTGTACTTAATTTCTATTAGTATTTTATATTGTTATACAAATTTTTATATCTATTTATTTCTTTAGATTATAACAAAAACAGGAGTTTTTGTTTGGAACCATAAAATATTATCTGAAAGAATATTAAAAATAATGATTATATCTGTTCCAAATGTAAAATTTATAGCATTAGATCTTTCTATAAAATTAATGGAATTTTCATTATTTAGTAAACAAGTAAATATATTATATTATTAATAAAAATTAACAAATATATATATCCTTAAAATTAAATTTTTTTTTTTAAGGAATATGAAAATTTGATTCTCTATATTATTGAGATTATTAAAATGCTTCCTATTTGGATAAACTTGTATCATATATCCGAGAATCAGTTAAATCAATTTTTATGGACATGTGTTCAATTTATTCAATTTTTGCCATTATCTTCAAATGGTATTGAATTATGCTTTCAAATCATTGATTTTATAATTAATGAAATAAAATGTAAGTTAATTATATGTTAATATTTTTAACTCTAACATTTTTTTTATTTTTATATTTTTATAACAGACTATAAATTAAAATTTTATCTTTAGGTTATAGCAATTTTAATGCTATAGAACAAATAAAAAAAGTTGCATATAACAAAATTCTGCAAAATTTTATTATGAAACCAAGAATTTATACTTTTTCTAAAACAAAAAAATTTATTTCATATTTTGAATACTATCCGGTTTGTAACAATTAAATTTATGTTATGATATATTTAATATATAAATTTTTATGTTATATATTGAATATAAAATTATTATAGGATTTCATTATCATTTTTATTCACTATATTCTTATTGATATGAAACATGTAGTTAATGCAAATATTTGTACATGTGATTCATGGAATTTATTAAAAAAAGAATTAATAACTGCAACACAGAAAGAAAAATTTAAAATCACCATGCATATTTTAAGAGCATCTCGTATTTTACAATCATGGTTAAAAGAATTACAATTGGAAATGATTTTGTATACAGATGAGTTAGATTATATTTTAAAGTTATTGTTGCAGAATCTAAATTCTGGACAATATGAGCAAAAAAATATAATTTTTGAATGTTTAATTCACATGATAGCACATGATGAATCAAATAAAGATTTAATTCAAAAAATATTAACATTACCATTTATGCAACATATTGAAATTTCTATGGATATAATAAATAATCATGCAAAAGAAGTTTTTAAATCTGTTGATACTGCTGCAATGTTAATCTGTCTTGAAGTTCTTTGCGAATATGGAAGAGGAATGGAACGATTAAAAATATTACATACATGTATAATGAATTATCAAACTGATATAGCAGCAGCAGCAATATTGTAAGTAATTATATTTGAAAAACTGAAAGTAATAAAATATGAATAAATATAAAATAATAAAGATATATTAAATCGTGTAAAAAATTTGTAGGAATAGTGTACTACTTTTAAAGAATAAAGAAATACAATTGGAAAATATTTCAAAATACATTCTTCAACCTGCATTACATTCAAAAGAACAGAAACTTCATGAAATGCTTGTGATTGCTTTGAGCAAAATAAGTTGTTATTTATCAGGATGTGGAAATTTCATAAGGTAATTTTTTATCATATAATTTATTTTGCTTACTAATGAAGTATTTCATAAAATATTTTTATTAACAGGGAATCTGATAATATAACATGGACATTAGAATGTACATATTGTAATGAAATATCTGAAAACAGTATAAATTCTAATGCTTATATCTCGGAAGAATATGATCATCTACTTCAGCCATATTTTAAATTATTATTTTCGAATTTTGTTTCAGTACGTTTGCAAATCTCTAAAAATATTCTTTCTTTTTCAAATCACATTAAGTCTTTTAACAATAATGAAATAGCAAGAATATGGTTTTCATATGTAGAAGATGAAAATTTTGAAATTCGTTCCAATATTGCTAAAGTAATAAAAAGATTATTATTGAATAAAATAAATATATCAAAATTTATGATGTCTATTGAAAATGAAAATGCATTGATTTGTTTAGATGAATTTGTTGAATCACTTATTAATATTATAGCACATGCAGTTATGAAAGCTTTAACAAATTCAAATCATGCATTGCATGATACTTTACTTGTTACTGCAAAAAATTGTGCATGGTATGATATATATTTAAAAAATATCTATTTTAATTATTAGATATATTCTAATTTTTTTATTTTTAATTTTAGTATTCCATTACATATAATTGAAAGATATATTTTAAATATATTTTTGATTACTATAGTGCATTCAACATCATCTTCAGCAGCAATAGCATTTGCAATTACTGCTTATCACGATATTGCTAAATTCTTAAAAGTTTCTCCAAAAATTTTATATATTCGATATAAAAAAAATTTTCTTAAGGTACATAAATTTTATTGAAATTAGGTAGAAATTAGATGTCATTTTATTTTTTGAAAGCAATTTTTTTCATTTTAGCTTATAATGCAATGTGCAGTTTATAATTTCATACATTATTCTTACAACATAGCTACATCTATACATCGTGTTGCAAAATGTATTGGATATGAAGGATCACGTCAATTATTACGCAAAGATGGGCATTATGCAATATGCTATTTGCTTTCTTTTATTATTGATGTACCAAATGCAAGAACTCTCTTACATGATATAGCTGAATTAATTAGTATGGATGAAAAACAAATGTTAAAAGAATATTTTTCTGTACGTGTATTAATAAAAGAAATATATTTTTTTTGTTTTTTTTATTATAGAATATAATTTTAATTTAAATATTTGTTTTTTTAGTATATTTGCAGTTATGCATTTTTAAACATGCCTCTTACTACCGCTATGGAGTGTTTGAGATTAGTTTCAAAAATTACACAAACAAATTTATCTCTTCTAATAAAGCAATCATTTATGGTAATAATGATTGATAATGATTATAAATATTTTTGTTATATTATTAATTTTACTAATAAATATTTTTATATATTTAATTTTATTAATTTCAATAAATATATTTAATAGGGTATATTTGAAAAACTAATGTTAAATTTTCATGAATCTCCTGAAAAGATAATTGGATTATTAAAAATTATATCTGATTATGATAGTAATTTAGAAAAAAATTACATTATACATAAAGGGATTGTAAGTTTATATATTTATATGTTTCTTTTTAAAAGAAAAATTATAAATATGTACAATATTTGCAGGAGTCTTATTTGAATTTACGTTTACATGGTATATTAGTTAACTTTGATATAAAACTTGGATCAAAATCAGATGAACATACTCAGCAATCTGCACTTGCTTCATTAGCTGCACTAATGCATTATATGGGTTCACAGTATTTGACACCATTAAGATATAAAATCTTAGCGACATTACGAACTTCATTAGGATTTAAAAGACCAGGATTTGGACCCCTTTTGTGTGATGCATGGAATGCATTCATTCATAAGTATGTAATAATAATCATTATGTTTTCATAATATATAATAAATAATATATGTTTTATGTTTTTTATTTTAGTATAGCTATTAAAGAACTTGGTCCATTGTTACCAACTATATATGTTTCATTGATATCATTATTAAATATGTATAAAGAAAAAATAATTGCAATGCTAAAGTTTCTGATTATTAAATGTAATGAAGAATGTCCAGATTACATTGCAGAATTATTTTTTATAGATGATATTGATATTCCAATTGAAATATCAAATATAATTAAAGCACATATTTTGCAAACTAGGTAAACTAAAATTTAAAATATATATATATTTATTTATTTTCTTAATTATTAAATATATGTCTAATATATTTTATAAATTTTAGACCTAAAGGTTTTGAAGCAAACTTAAAATTATGGATTGAACGAATTACGCATGAAACGGATGAAGTAATAATCAGAGCATTAATGTATTTACAAAAATTTCTAGCTGAAAATCGTAGCCAATTGAATGAAATGATTTTAAGTGAAACAAATATTCATCCACTGATAGTTGAAGTACATTTATTATTTAAAGTAAAAAATATACTTATAAATTATAATAATTATGATATGATTATACCTTTTTAGCTATTACATACATTATTAATTGGATGTCAACATAAAGATGAAAATATCCGTCTACTTTATGGTGAATGTTTAGGAGAATTAGGTGCTATTGAACCAAGTCTTCTTCCTCGTAGAATTATTTCTAGAGGTATATTATTTATTAATTTATTTGTCTTTTATTTTAATCCATTTTAAATTTTAGTTGATAGTAAATTTATTGCTGATATGAATGAAGAATTTGCATGTGCTATACTTTTTGAACATGTTCGAGCATTTCAAATGCAGAAAAGTAGTCAGAGTATGGATTGTTTTTCACTTGCTATTCAAGTAAGTAGCATATCATCTTATAATTTTTGTACTATAAATAAATATTTTTAAAAGTGTAAATGATTTTAGGAAATTTTAAAAACATATGATATTTCACCTCAAGGTAAAAACAATGAATTATGGAATAATTTACCTATATCTATGAAACAGATTATTACTCCTTTTTTAACTTCACATTATAAAATTGCAACTGTTAGCGATAATGAAACGTTTCCTCATCCTATTTATGGGTAAATGTCTGATTAAAAAAAAAATCTTTAACTATTTATTATATTCACTAACTGATTTTTCAAACAGTTCTGAAGCTGGTTCTTCTGTAGAAAATTGGGCTTATAATTGGCTTTGTAATATGTTTAATAATATCCATGATGAAATTCTTAATAATGTATTATGTGCATGCAAATTGGCATTGAAGCGAGATATAAAAATATTAACATTTTGTTTACCTCATGTTGTTTGTAAGTATTTTTATTAATATTATATTCAATAATAAAATATATATAATTTAAATGAACATATTTTTTTATTTACAGCATATATAATAACAAATGGTACCGAACAAGAACATGCAAAAATACGAGAAGAAATGTTGACAATTATAGATGTTAGAAAAAAGCCTATACTTGATTCTGAATTATCACGTCATAGACCTCTTAGACATGGACACAATGTAAAGTTAGATATTAGAATTTCTGAAGAAACAAGACGTACACGTTGTGCACAGGTATAGAAATAAAAAATGATATTATTTTTATTCATTTAATAATTTTTTTTATAATTTTTGGATAGATTATATTTTCAGTGTTAGATCATTTACAAAGATGGCTTTGGGAACAACGATTAGTTCATGATTATAAATATAAAGCTTTAAAAAGTAAGTTTTTATATATATATATATATTTTATTAATAATAAAATTTATTACTAATAAAATATAATTATTAATGAATGTATATTGTTCTTAAATCAATTTAGATTTTTGTGAAACATTAAATGCATTAGTAGTAGCAGAAGGCTGTTATCAATTTCAAGAATATCATAGAGCATTAATGTATTTAGAGCAACATATGATTTCTTCTAATAAAGGATTATCAGAAGCATTGGAGGGCGGATTACTTGCTGTAAGTTCTAAATCAATAATAAAATTAAGAGTAGTTTATTATAATTCTTATTTTTCTTTTTTTCTAGAAAATATATGCACAATTAGATGAACCAGATGGTATATCTGGTATATTAGCTACTCAAGATCATACTCCTACTGTTCAACAATTAGTCTTAGCTCATGAAGTTAATGGACAGCTTCAAGTAAGATAAAGTATTTACTTATGAATTTATTATATATATATATATATATATATATATATATTATTTATGAATTTATTATATATGTATTCAATGTATATATTATATTATATATATTCAAAATGGGCATAAAATATATTAGGATGCTGCGACGTGTTACGAGAGATTAGCACAAAAGAAGACTTTAAAGCATACGTATTTGCAAGGAATGATCCAATGTTATCTTGGACTTGATCAACCTTTTACAGCAAAACATATTACGGAAGGAGTTTTGAGTAATCGACCAGAATTAGAATCATTAATGATTGAACAAGAACCATTTTGGAGATTAGCTCATTTTATTAGATTTGATGACACTTCTCAAAAGAATATAAAGCATATATTACTTGAAGATCTTAAAAAAGGTATTAAACCTGATTTAACATCTTTGAAAAGGAATCTAGTGTCACTTTTAGAAGATGCTTCACGTCCAGGGGCTTATCAACAAAGCTATTCTTATATCATGAAGTAAGATTTAAAATCACATTTGACATTAAAAGATATTTATAATATTTTTTTATATAGGCTACATATTCTAAATGAATTCGATAAGGCAATTGCTACTATGTTAAACAATATAGAACAATTACCAATGATATTTGAAGAATGGGAAAAACGTGGTCAACTTGTTCGTGCTTCTCGAGGAGTAGAATTTGTATTAAGTATGCGTAGAGCTACACTAGACTTAGCACTTCAATTGCAAAAAGAAATTGAAAACAAAGAAAATTCAATACTCAAACAAGAAATTGGAAAGATTTGGCTTAAAAGTGCAAAAATTGCAAGAAAGTTTGTATTAATATTTATAAATATTTGTTATCTCATTTTGTCTTTTAATTTTTAATTTATAGTTTTTATTTAGGAATAGACAGCATCAACAAGCGTATATGTATATTTTATCAGCGAGCGATTCTTGTCCTCCCCAGCAACTTTATATAGAACAAGCTCAATTATATTGGCAAAAAGGTTGTCAGGAAGATGCTTTTATAACATTAAAGCGATGTTTTTCTAGTTATTTTCAGCCAGCTATGTATTACAAAAACTTATCATCAGGAGAATGTTTAGAAGAAAGAAAACAATGTGCAAAGGTATAGTATAATATATAGAAATATAGTATAATATTATCAAATGATATTAATAATTTATTTGTTATAGGCAAAACTTTTATATGCAAAATATAATGATGAAACAGTTAATGTAGATACTGATGCTAATATCATAAATTACAAAGAAGCTATTGAAGTGTGGAGAGAATGGGAAAAAAGTTTACTATTTTGTGCACGATATTACGAATCTGTTATAGATAGAATGACAGATGAAGAGAAAGATTCAAGAGGACGGTAAGCACGAGATAAATAATATTTTAAATAGAAAAAATAATTAATTATAAATATATTTAGAGATTTACAAGTGCATACTATGAATTATTATGGGAAATCACTTCAATATGGTTGCAAATATATTCATCAGTCTATGCCAAGAATGTTAACTATATGGTTGGATTTTGCTTCTCGTGCAACACGATCTAATAATCTTATGAATCAATCAAATCAAGAACAAATCAAATTACGAAAAGATGCATTATTGAAAATGTCAAAAATTATGGGTAAATAATATATAATTCGTTTAATAGCTAAAATAAAATTTTAAAATTAAATAATTCGTTTTTTATAATCTAGAAGTGTATCAAGAAAGATTACCGATATTCATGTGGCTGACTGCATTTAGCCAACTTGTTTCGAGAATATGCCATCCTTCTATTGAAGTACAGAAAACTATTTGTACAATATTAGTAAAATTAATTCATGCTTATCCTCAACATAGTTTATGGATGATGGCATCTGTTATTAATGTAAGTTTTTTTAAAAATTATTAATAATTTTTAAATAATATAAAAGTTATTAATAAATAAAAGTTTTGATAAACAATTTTTTAGTCGTCTTATCCAGCACGTCAGAAACGTTGTCAAGAAATTCTCAGTCATATCAAACTTAAAACACCAGAAATGACAAAACTTATTTCAGATTTTCATAAATTATGGGAAAGATTAATTGAACTATCCAATAAAGCAATTCCAGATGTAAGTAAAATAATATTTTATATAAATTTTGATATTATGATATTTTATAATATTTTAATAGGGGATTATGAATACTACAATAAATCTCTTGTCCCGGAATCTTCCTCGTTTACTTTCAAATAAAGAATTTAGTTCGATAATGATACCAACAACTAAATTTAGACAATTGCATTTGCCATCTAAGGGCATGTCATTAGAAAATCATAATGCATTTTCTTCGTATGTACATCATCATTATCTATTGCGTATTATTCTTTTTATTTTATCTTGTTTATTATCTTAAAAAATTTGTTTTATAATTTCCAGAAATTGGATTCATATATCAGGAATAGAAGATAATGTGGTTGTTATGCCATCTCTTCAAAGACCACGACGTATTACATTAAAAGGATCAGATGGTAAAGAATATCTATTTATGTGTAAACCAAAAGATGATTTACGAAGAGATTTTAGATTAATGGAATTTAACGATATTGTAAATAAATATCTTCAAAATGATCCAGAATCACGGCAAAGAAGATTATATATTCGGACATATGTAAGTCAAAAGTGATCTTATTATACATAATTTTAATTAATATTATTTAAATTACAGAGTGTTGTACCTCTCAATGAAGAATGCGGTTTAGTAGAATGGATACCAAATTTAGTTGGATTTAGACCTATTATAATAAGTTTATATAAAGAAAGAGGTATTGCAATTTCAAATAGAGAACTTAGAAGTATATTATGTTGTAAGTAGAAATATAATATTCTATTTATTTATTGAAATTTTCATCAATAAAATAAATAATAAAGGAAATTAGTAAGCCCTTATTATATAAATACATACTTATTTTACATAATAAATTCATATAAATGAAGTTATATTAATATATATATATTCAAAATATATATATATTGCAAAATTAAATTATAAATAATTATAAAAATTCTTACTTGGATATTATATTTCAGCATTGAAAGATCCATTAGAAAAAAAAAGAAAAGTATTTTTAGAACAACTTCTTCCGCGACATGCATCGGTACTTGGAGATTGGTTTCGTCTTACATTTCCTGATCCATATGGATGGTATATTTTATTTCTATAAATAAAATAAAAATTTATTATTTAAATGCATAAAAATATGATTATATATAAAAATAGGTACGAAGCACGTACTGCCTATATTAGAACTACAGCCGTAATGTCTATGGTGGGATACATTCTTGGTCTTGGAGATCGCCATGGAGAAAATATATTATTTGATTCTAAATGTGGAGATTGTGTACACGTAGATTTTAATTGTTTATTTAATAGGGTACATATATTAAATTTAGTCATAAATTAAATTCACAATATGCTTCATTTTTATTTATTGTTACAATAATTAAACAAAATAAATATAACTAATGAGATATATATATATATATTTTTTTTATACAGTAGGTATTTTAATAATTAAAATTATATTTCTGTTATCAGGGAGAATTATTTGAGTGGCCAGAACGTGTACCATTTCGATTAACGCATAACATGGTAGATGCTATGGGACCATTAAAAATTGAAGGACCATTTAGGCGTGCTTGTGAAATAACTATGAGGGTTCTTCGACAACAAAGTAGTACGTTATTAAGTGTATTGACGCCATTCGTGTATGATCCTCTAGTAAGCTGGAATAAAAATCATATGGGTGAAGGTAGTGAAAAAACAAATGAAAAAGTAAGTTATAATATAATAGATATTAATAATGTGTATGCAATATAAATTATTAATATAGAATATAAAATATAATTGAATATTTTAGGCTGTAGAACATATAAAAAATATAGAACAACGATTGAAAGGATTAATTCGATATCATGGAAAAAAATTAGAAAACATTGCTTTAAATCTTAGTGTCGAGGGACAAACTAATCATTTGATTCTAGAAGCAACAAATGTAGATAATCTTTGTCAAATGTACTTTGGATGGGGTGCATATATGTAAAAAATATTATCAATATAATATATAATAATATAATATTTATATATCAGATAATAATCTATCACTAATGAAAAATTATACAAACCAATTTTAATTTCTAAGCTTCTGTATTGAAGCTTTGAAGCATCATAAAATATGAAAATGCAGTACTAAGTATCTGCAAATGTATGTAAATTATCAGATAATTATTGCAATTTAAAATGTTAATATGCTAATAAAAATTTTACATATATATATATATATTTTAATAAAATCTTACCGCGGTAAAATTTTCTAAATGCATTATATATAATTTTCCTGCAGTAATAAAACTAGGTTTTTGAGAACGTAATATAATCATATATATTTCATCTTTAATAAAAATTGGCAATTGATACCATTGTATAGAATATGCAGCTATGCTTATATTGAAACTCTGTCTCAATGAGAATTAATTTAAAATTTAAATAATTACATCTGTTTTTGTATATATATGTTAATATTACCTGTCGCATTAAAATATCTCCGGGAAAACAGAAAAGTAATAGTTGAAAAAGCGATACAATTAAGTGAGAAAAAGATTCAAGAAATTTAGATTGTTCTGTTAATGCCTATAATAAAAAAATATATATATATTTGATAATATACAATAAAGTGTTTATATTTTAATATGATTTTTTAAATTTTATAAATATACTTACTATAGAAATCTGAAATCCGACGAAACAAATTATTAGACTACTGATTATTGCTTGTAAAAAAAGCATTAAATGAAAATTCTTTTCCATATTATCACAAAACCTGAATTACACTAAAGTGAATAAGAAATAATAAAATTTTTTTGAAATAATAATAAATTTATTTACCAGAGAATTAGTTGATGATGTTTAATTATATATATTATTTGAGTTTTTATTTCGTATAAATTCTTATTTATATGTTTTGAATTAGTCTTCAAACTAGTTAACTGGAAAAACAAGATTATTTTAAATATAAATAAATATTGTTATTATAATGATAAAAAAATATACATACATTATATATGTATGTATCCAGATTTTTTAAATTTTCTTTAAGCACTATAAAATGTCCACAAGTATGAAGTAGAGCAGTTGCAATTAAGCTATCAATTGCAAGCATCATCAGACAACAAATACTTGTTGCCAATATTTGAGATATATATGCAATCTATATATGCATTTGTATAAATTAAAAACTATAATAAAATAAAATATAACTATAATGAATATTTATAATAAAAAAGTGAAATAAAATGATACCTCATAAAAGGGAAACTTATAAAAAGTTATAGGATATGATGCAGCAAATGGAAAATTTTTTATAGTAAAATTATTTAAGTTTTCATTTTTAATTAATATTTCAATAATAGGTAAACTAAAGAAAAGTAATAAGGCATTACACATTGAAATGAAATAACCTTTGGTAATGTTCTTAGCATATCTGAAATATATATATATTGTTATTTGAAACTATAACTACTGTTATTTGAAATTACAATTATAGAAAAATAATATAATTTCTAATGTTAAAAATTATAAATATTAAAAATATTAAAAATTATTTACATTGCATATTCTTGTAAATATTCAAAAACATTAGTTTCAATTATTTTCCAATAATCTGTCAGCATAAATTCAATAAAAAATTCCAAATTTTTTCTATTAAATATCCAAACTATTGATTTCAATGCAGCAAGTAAAATTGTCAATAAAGTTGAACTAAAAAAGATGATGAAAAAAATTTAATATTTTAATAATTTAATAAATATTTTTATACATAATTAAATTAGTTATTTCGTTTTTAAAAATTCCAACCCTGTTTCCATAACAATATTTAAATCATTCCAATTTATATAAATCATTATTATTTGTGGTATAACAATAAACATAATGCAACTAATGCATATAACATATCTTATAATACTTATTGGATAAAATCCAACAAATTTTAGTACTAATTGATTTATGAAAACATAATTTCTAATATTCATTGTATTTTGATTAGACATTTAATTCATTGCAACAAATACATTTTAAATAAATAATGTAATTTATAAACTGAAAAATTATGTTTGTACACAACTTAAATTTTATCTGTAGGATTCATTCCATCATTACGGAACAACTACTTTTAAAAGAGATATTATAAATTTAACATGTTTAATTATTATCCTAAATTATTAAGAATGTAATGATATATTTTCTTTATAGAGCTCTATGTTCTGATCCCTAAAGCATGTATAGGTACATGCAAATCATCATTTAATGAATTCCTTTTGAAGCTATATCCTTAGATCATATATTATTCCTATATAATTTTACAGAGAATATTAAGTGTGATTAAAAGGAAAAAGAACTTTAGAAAGCTGTCTATTTTATTTAGCTATCTATTCTATTTTATTTCATGAGAAAAAAGTATCTTGATAATTAAAGTTCATTTTAAATAGAAACATAGTCAAGGAACATCAATAACAATAGAGATATCAAAGACACAGCCTTTTACTGTAAGTTTTTATAAAAATTTTAGTACAATTTTTTATACACATAAGATGTCTTGTAAAATTTTATTGCATTTATGTGGTGCATTAATAATAAATAAAACTTTTATGTTTGACTGTATATCTTACATGTCATTATTTAGTATCACGTATAAATAAATTATACTCATTGTCTTAAATCAATATTTTTTAGAACACTTAAATGAATATTATAAAAAAAGTCAAATCTTTCATAATTGTATATCAGACTTAATTTTTTTCAGATATAATTTTATAATTATTTACTTAATAAATTTATCCAAAAGATATTTGTACAAGTACTGATAACATTATTAGAAAAAGATAAATCGAAATAACTTGTCATTTTATTTAAGGACATTTTCGTTCTACTTGACTTTTGCCACTTTCTTCATATTCTTGACTTGATATCCACATTTGTTGAAAAGTTCCAATTGAAGCCAAAATAGATCCACCGATCCAAGCTCCGAATCGTCGTTCAGCACATCCATTTACACTAATTAATTTCAATCTCATACTGGATGGAATTCTCATGGAAAGATCTCGATTTAAACGTTCCGGAAAACCCTAAAAAGAACAATATATTAATAGGTATACAAAATTGTTTATATAAAATAAAATTTATTTAATAATATACCTGGATGAATGAATTACCACCAGTCACAACAACACTACCATAAAGTGCTGGTCTTACATCAACATCACACATGCCTACACTAGTTGTAACAATATGACCTACTCCTAACATAGTATTACCAACCATACCACCTCGCATTTGTACCATACTGGGATCAAAAAGTGCTTCCGGTATACGAAATCTTTCACTTCCAAAATCCTTAAAATATTTTTTTTGTTAAATATTTAACTTTTATAAACTTTAATAATAGATTACATATTACTTAAATACCTGATGATATCCAGTAGGAAATTCATATTGAACTGCAGGAATTGTAGAAACAATTTTTTCATCATATGGAGTTTCTGAGACTTGCAATACTGTAGCTTGAAAATCCTGAATAAGTTTCTTTACCATATAATTATGCCAAGATTTGGTAACTTCAGGTAATCCCTTTTTTTTTACCCATCTTGGCTTTTCATGATCTTTGACAACTTCTTTACTGCCCACCATGTAAGAAGGGGACAAATCAATGTCATTATCCTGTCATTATTTTGAAAATATAATTATCCATTTTTTATATATATCATAAAACGATATTAAATTGAAAGTATATTTATACTTGTAAAAATTGTCTGCACTGCATACTTATATAATCTCCTCCAAGTGGAGACTTAACTATTGCCTGTGTTAATACAAAACCATCTTGTACTGGTACAGCAGAAGTATGTGTTGCTCCACTATCAACAACAATACCAGTTGCTCTACCATTTGCAAAAGCAGCAAGAACTGCATTTTTAACAAGGAAATAAGCTGGTACATTATACTTCTCAAACATTAATTCAGTTAACTTCTCTCTTTTACTACGTACATTCCATGGTGATTCAGAAAACAATACTGGGTGATATTCTGCATCTGATTGAATTACTTTAGAATAAGTATAATCTAAAACCTATAATATAAAATATAATATATAATATAAAATACAATATAAAAAATATAATTATATCATTCTAAAGATAAATGAGAATAATATTAACATTATAATTAATTTTTTACTTTTTCAAAATGATCCCAATCTTCAATCATTCCATCTTTCATGTAACTTACAACTTCCATGTTCTTTCTTGGAACATGAAGTATAGTAGTATCAATATAATATTTGGTCCCAGATTGTGTAATGTTGTTGTCCGGTTTTTTATCATCAATATCCATTGGTTCTGTTTTTGTTACTGTACAATTGCCATCCTCTCCTATACCTACAACAGCTGGAATTTCAGCTTTTGGAGTATCTTCTTGAGCATAACCAACTCTTAAAGAATGATGTCCCAAATCAAATACTAAAGCTCCAATTTCATCTCCTCCATAAAGCATGCCACCTGACATTTTGCTGATTTTAAAATATCTATAACAATTATTTTAATTACAAAACTTAATAATAAAATTCTTATTTAATACTTAAATTTATATCATTAAGAAATATCTATATTAAAATAAAATTTTCTGTAAAAATAATATAAATAATAAATATACTATATAAAAATATATTAAAGCGATAAAGGATAGTAACAAATTTATTGATTGTAAACAAATTTTTATTTTGACCTTATAACTCACCGTAATTTTCTTACAAAAATAACTTAATGAAGTGGCAAAAATATATATACTTGACGACTACATCAACATTTATTTATGTATTTCTACAACAGAATACAACAGAAACATAACCTCAATTCAGAAAGACGCTTAATGCCGCCACCATAAACATAATAACTTCTAGATAAGCATGCTTTTTTATCAAATTTTATAATTTTCTCATATCCATATTCCGATAAAATTATAAAAATTGTTGATTTATTATAAATAATTTTAAAATATAGTAATATTAATTTTATAATATAATTATATTTATAAAAATCTTTTTATTATTTGATTGATATTAAATGTAAAGTAGTATGAATGAAATATATAATTTTGTATAAAAATCAATGATTCTTTTGTAATAAATAAAATTTTATTTAAAATCTATTTATAAGAATATATGAATAATCATCTAGATTGTCAATTCTTAGAAATAATGAAAAATATAATTAATATTTTTTTAAACCACCTGTTAATTCTATAAAGTTTCAATGATGTCGCTGTAATCGCAAGATGCCCACGAAATGGCGGCACTAATCAGAACGTCGGTAGACTTGGGACGATGAGGAAGTGTGTAGTTGTCTTTTAGCCATGTTCTGTCGTTTGTAATAGTGCTGTGCAAAAATGAGGTTTGTGGAAGCGAGACTCAATCTGTCGTTCCATGTGCGACGGTGAGTCAAAGAAATTGGCATGTGTTCGCTCAACAGAACATTGTATGCTCGTGCAGCAATCGCATAAGAAAGCTACGATGGATTTTTGTACGCGTCGGAGTCTGACACCCGTTGGCCTAATGGAGCCGCGTACTCTTGCTATCCCGTTGGCTTTGTTGACATTCGTCATATTAGGTAAGTTTAATTTATTCTTGTCACGAAAGTATATTATCTTACATTATTTTTATTTGAAATAATGTATTATAATATTTATTATAAATATATTTTATTGAGATTTTAGTATTAAAAAGTGTTTTAAAACTTTAATGTTCATATATATAAAATCAAAAATATAATTATCATGATATGATTGTTATTGGCAAATATAATATAAAAATATTTTTTCATTAATTTTTATTGTTGAAAATATGACTTGATTTTATTATATTTTATCTAATGTTTTATCGATGAACATGAAAATGGAAAAACATTATTGCCTATCATTTTACAGTAACTAATGTTTGCATCTCAATTTATCATGATAATAAGCAAATATTTACAAAACTATTTTGCGATTTTTAATTTATTAATCTCTAAATATAAGAAATTATATTTAAAATATTTCGAATTATAATCGAAATTTTTTGTCACAGATAAAATTTCAAATCTGAAAATAATTATTTTGTGTAAATTGTGTAATGCATAATAAAAAGACTACGAATTTAATATATTTAATTAATATTTATTTAATATTCGGCGATTAAATTTTATAAATTCCATATGAAAAATATAATAAATTATAAAATTAAAATCATTTCTTTACTTAACTTATAATATATTTTTATAATATTGTTAAATTTGTTAAATAAAGCGTCTTGGATCATTGGACAAGTTCAAACAATTTGTTTAAGAATTTCATATGTTAAGCAAGACAAATAAATAATTTTAACGTATATAGAAAAAGCATTTTTAATAATTTATAATTATTTTGAAAAATTAAGTTGAGAAGCACTGTATTCGGGTAGCTATTATTGATGCAGAGAAGGATGTAGTAGGTATAAGGGGATGATTCGGGGGTGTATTTCCGATTGTAACGATTTGGATGGAGATACATCCCTTAATATTGTCGCAATAATAAAAAATTGTTTTTTTGATAAAAGTAACAATAAATTAAAAGAATTTTAAATCAAAATTAAAGATTATTTTCTAACATATGCTATAGTACAAATGCGCGCGTAAATAAAAGTTTCGAACCATTATAGATTTATTAAAGAGATTGCACTTTCGTTAGAAGCATTTGCGTTTAAACATTTTAGCAAAATATTCCAATAACGTGGCAAGCCTCTCCTTATGATTTTATCGTGATAGGAAATGCATGTGTCGCTATGCCAATCTATCACCAGAACTACCCACGCTAAAAATAAAACGTTCTATTCTTTTTTCCATATAGTAAAATATCATAGAATTATCTCTTTTATTATTCTTCTTGTTTGCTTTCGATCATTACATACATTCGTCTAGTTAGATATAAAGATCCATTTCCGGCTCGTTGTGGTGAAGAAGTATACAAACACTAAAAGGGGTCTTAAAAGGATGCGTTCCTCAAATAAACCAGTTAACTTTCTCCGAGATATGATTAGATATACTGATTTGCAAATAAGTTACAATACAATCATGGATTTTTAAATAAAAATTTAATAACAATTTAAATCTAAATATATATTTCAATATATATCGAACATTTTTATATTAATTGAATTAATGAAAAAAATTGAAATTTTTTTTTATTCTTTTATTTTCTTTTGAACAATATATATATAAGAATTTGCTTGTGACTATGCAAGCTATGTATATATAAATATATATAAATGTATATATAAATATGAAGATTCACTCTAATACTGATATTCCAAATACGGAACAGATCGTGTAACATACACGCGTCCAAATGTGTTCCATGTAAAGTGGTATTTACAAACGTGTGTACTCTGCGTCTGATGTCGTAACAACACCTTAATGGTCAGCGCCCACGCAATGTATGTGCATGCATATTAATATATAAGGTGATTACCTAAAATATTTTTTTTACATTTTAAAGAGTTTTTAATTCTTTTTATTCAATTAATGTTCTTTTATTTAATTAATGTTCATTACAGAAAAATAATATTTATCCAAAGTTGCAATATATTAGCAATTCTATTATATATTGCAAGTTATAAGTTAGATATATTAATATGTTATATTGTATATCTTTTCAAAATAGTACTCGTTTCTTTGATTTTCATTCTTATTTAATGTTTCATGGAACAGCATTTTGAACAAAAGTAACGATACAAAGAAAATATTTTGAGAAAGAAAAATAAAAAAAATCTAATTCAAAAAATTAATTTATCAATTGTAAAAATCAAGTTTAGATTTTTGTAGTTTTATATATGTCTTAATATGACGCAAACAATTAATTGATTTCCTTATAGAAAAGAATAGCAATATTTATGAAACACTGTGTAGATTTATCGTAGTACGATATATGTGTACCTTGCCTTCCTTCACGGTCTGTTCGTCACATGTTGAGTACTTTTACCGCGTTTTTCAACATTCTCCCTGCTTCCCTTACTAACTTCCACAGATGTATGAAACTATTTCGCAAATTAATTCTTGTTGTGAAAAAATTTATAAGATTTATTAACATATAAAAATTCATATAAGATAACTATGCATTTAGAAAAATTTATAAATTAAGAGATTATACAAAAAAAAAGTTAGTTTAAAAAAATGAGAAAAAATATTAATATTAGTATTGAACAAAATAGTAACATTAATAATTGCAAAGTAGAAAAAATACGAAATTATCTTTACATCGATCATATAAGTTTTATCTTTAGGAAATTACATTTAATTTGATCTAAGATAATGACATTAAGATTTGTTTTTACATGATACTCTTATTCTCCTTCTTTTTCTTCTCAGTTTCTTTCTTTCACTCCCGTGAAAGACCGTACTACTAAACAAGATGTATAAACTGATGTCTGATAAACGCCCTGTAGAAAATAAGGTGCAGTGGTTGTTACGGCGACAGATTTACCTCGCGCATGCACTGCAATGGTTCTCCTCTTGATCTATTTCGGTATGCCGTGCGGTAGGTTGTCGCCCGCGCTCATAAATCAAATAGTCAGACAGCGAACGGTTTATTTTCCTTGAGAATGCACCATCGTGGCGCTATCAGGCGCCAAATTTCGCACGTTCCTTTCTTTTTCTCCTATTTTTTTTCCTACTCTCCAACATGTACCTTTGTATTTTCGCAAATAATTGATAAAATTAATTTTGAAATATAAAAAATAAAAAGTTCAATAATCACAATTATTAATATTCAATTCATTAGTTTGATATAATCGATATGAACACTTTTAATTCTATAAAGTTGACTATTATTGTAATAGTAAAAATTTAAATTTAAAATTCAATATAAGAGGTATAATATTAAAAATGAATAATGATATAAAAGTAATATAAAAATACCAGCATGAATTAATTCCTATTAATCATTGAAGATGTGTTTCTGAAGATTGTACGGTGACAGACCACCGTGAGTGTGAAACTGTAACCCAATAACCGTAGACAGTGTTTCTCAATTTTATGGAAAAGTTGATATTAGTTATATAATGTTGATTGACATATGATTTATTTATTTCAAATGATTATATTTTATTTTTATCTCATGCTATTTAATCTTTATATTTATATTTCAAACGAATTATAATATTTAATAATTTTGTCTCATATTATGTGAAATGTATTTCATATGTTTTATATTCTTTATTTATTAATATTTTTTAAATAATTTATAGATATTTATTAGTTCAATTATTACGATTATCGATTAGGATGATTATTAATTTGAGAAAATATTTCACAATTATCTCTATATAATAATATGTATCTAACAATAATATATATTTTTTTAAAAAAATTCTTAGAAATTACTTAAGAAAATTTTAATAACATGACTGTATTTTCTTATGCCAATCCTTAAGGTCTATTGCATATAAATAAAGATATAAATAAAGACAAAACTATATATTATATTTGAAATTATCTCTTTATTAGATAATACTTTAAATAATTTAAATATTGAAACAATATATTGAAGTTTTAATTTCATAAAGAGAGTTTATAAAAATCAAATAATTGTGAGAATTTATATTTGCGACTTTTTTTAAAAAAGTATGATTTTTTTGTATATTGATTGTTTAAAATTAAACAAGAATTAGTATTCACTGGAAATCATTCCCAATCGTGTTCATAGTTTTGTTAAGTTTTTCTTATTTCTTTGTTCTCACAAAGAATTATTCAGAAAAGATGTTGAATCGTCCTGCGTCGTAGTTGTATACGTCTATCGGATGATCGCAAAGCCTTGTAAAAGAAAAAAAAGAAAAGAAAGAAAAGAGAATTTAGGCGCTCGGCTCGGATGTCTTGCTAAAGGGCTAAAGGGTGCCTATATAGGGTTGCCGACCCTTTATCCATTTTCTTTTCTTCGCTTTATAACACGTTGGTATCTTCCTTTTTATACCTAAATTTCTAGTTGTTTTTTTAAAATTTATTGTTATAATATTTAATTATTATTTATCGATATATGAAATAATATATTAAATGATATATGAAATAATATATTAAATTCAGTTATAATTTGATGTTATGATTATTATGATTATTATGTTATGATATTATTTTTTACTCTTTTTAATAAAATACTTATTTACTAAAATATTTTATTTTAAGTTATTTTTAAATACAGTACATTTAACTATAATTAGTTTATAAAAATATTATAAGCGTATATTTATAATTTCTTTATTATATTATATTATTTATAAATGATATAGCAAATAATGTATTCTCTTCTCAGCAGCTAATGCAAGTGGATTGTATTTTACTATTGAACCACAAGATGTAGTAGTTGAACAGGGAAATCCTGCTAGATTGGATTGTGAAGCAAGTAGTAATTTTGGGAAACCCAATATACAGTGGAGAACTGATGATGGACAACCAATCAATTTTATTGGAGATAGTTATAGGTATGAATATCAAGATTAGAATGGTAAATTTTTCTTAAAAAAGAAACTTTTCTATTTCTATTATATCTTTTTTTTGTAGATCTCAATTAAGTAATGGATCTTTATATATAAATAGTGTTTATGGCACTAGTCTGGAATTGACTGGAAGCTATCAATGTTTAGCTTCTGTAGATGATATTGGAGCTATTGTTTCTCGAATTGCCACAATTAAAATTGCTAGTTAGTACCTAGAATTAATTTAATTTTTGAAATTGTAGTTGTCATTATTGTATATAAAAGTTATATTATTATATATAAAATATATAAAATTTTATTTTAAAGGTTTACCAGGATTTGAAAGAGAACCTCAAGACACTATGGTTTATCCAGGACAAATTGCATATTTAAGTTGTACACTTCTTACAACTTCTAGTTCATTGATTATACAATGGTTAAAAGATGAACATCCATTAATAATATCCATGGATAGTCGAATGACAATTTTGCCATCAGGTGCATTAGAAATTGATAATGTTAAAATGGAAGATGTTGGATCATATAGATGCAATGCTAGTAGTTATGGACAATATAGACTTAGTAATAAAGCACAATTAGGATTGCTAACAAGTGATATTGGTAAGTACAAATATTTAAATATAATTTCTATAAAATAGTAAATTTTAATTTATATTTTATAATATAAATATATAGATCAAGAAAGTACTCCACCAGTTTTTATTGCTAAACCATTACAACAAGTAATTATCGAAGGATCAACAATTACACTTGAGTGTGCTGCCAATGGTTACCCAAAACCAAGTATACTTTGGTTGAAAGATGGTGTTGCTATTGATCTAACATCTTTTAAATCTAGGTATATAAAAAAAAATATAAGAAAATTATAAATATTTAAATTTTTATTTTATCATTTAGATATAGTAGAATTGCTGCATCTAGTCTTGTGATTAGCAATGTTGAAGAAATAGATAATGGTTCTTATCAATGTCGCGCAGAAAATGAAGTTGAAATATTAGATGCAACTGCTGATTTAATTGTACAAGGTATTTAATTTCTTATTTAATTTCTATAATATATATATATATTCATCATTTTGCTTCATATTATTACTTTTTAGTTCCACCAAGATTTATTAAAAAACCAGAAGATAAAATAGCTAGCGAAAATCAAGATTTAGAATTTGAATGCGAAATTTATGGTAAGCCTCAACCAAAAATTACATGGCTCAAAAATGGGGAACGTATTACCTTGAGTGCATATTGGCAAATTGTTAATGGGTAAATCTTTAAAATATCGATTATAATGAATTATAGCATATAGTAAGTCATCATAAACTAAATATTTCTTATAATATTATTTTCAGTTATAATCTTAGAATTAATGGGCTATTACCGATAGATGCTGGAATTTTTCAATGTATTGGAACAAATTCCGCTGGAACTGTTCAAGCTGCAGCGCGTTTAATAATTAATCAACCTAGTAAGTACCGATTTTACAATTATAACTATATATATTTTATAATATATTTTATAAAATTCAAATGTAAATATATTTTAAATTAAAAATTTTTTTTGAATTTATTTTTGTAATGTTTAATATGTTAATATATTTTTTATTAGCTAGTAAATTTATTTTTTTAATTTATTTAGAAATATAATATATATTATTTTCAATTTATTATTTTTTTATACAAAGATTTTTAATTTTATGTTTATTTTTTTTCCACTTGTGTGTTTCCTCCTTTTTTAACTGTGTTGCATGCTAACATTTATATTCAGAAAAGGCAATTTCCCATAAATCAACTACTCCAAAGACAGTTCCTAAAAAAAAATTATTATTGCATCGGCAATTGTATAATAAAACGTGGCAGCATCCGAGTACTCTTTTAGGTCACACAATGTCTGCATTTACACCCAATCCATCGCTTTCCATTAGCCCCTCTGATGACCCTGCAGATCTTCCTGGATCTGTTAGATTTCCTAATTCCCATTACGATCCAAAATCCCCTTTTATAGATGACACAGACAGTTTGGAATCAATAGAAGGAAGTGTTCCATCAGCACCAAGGAATTTAAGTCTCGTCATTGTCACTGCTAGATTTGTAACTTTAAGATGGCAAGAACCTGAAAATACAAATGGAGAGATTCTAAATTATTATATTTATTATAAACAAGAAGGTGCTCAAAGGTGATAATTAGTCTATAGATAAATATGCTTATCTTGATAATCATGTTTTGTATACAATGAAAATAAAAAAAAAATGTAAAATCTTATAGAGAAAGAGTTATTAATACACAACAAAAATTGGAGGCAGTAATACGAGGTTTACAACCAAGTATGACATATCACTTTCGAGTGGTTGCTTTGAATGAAAGAGGTTCCGGAATATCTAGTGAAGTATTACAAGTTACTACACTTACTGAGGTCCGTTTAAAATTTTAAATATATTTTACACATAAATAAATAAATTATTCTATGATCAAATTATTTTAAATTTATTGTAATAGGCCAATGTTCCTGGACCTCCATTGAATTTAGAAGGATATGCCACAAGTAGTGTGAGCATTGCATTATCTTGGGAAGAACCACAAGTTACTAATGGCAAAATTTCTAAATATATAATTACATTTGTAGAGGTATATTTACAAATTTTCTATAAGATGTTAATAATTATGTACTTTTTAATTTAAAATTTCAATTTCTTTGAATATTTTATTTAAAGGGTGACAATGAGGAAATAATGCGTGAAACTACTAGCACAATGCACGATTTAATAGATCTCGTGCCTTATACAGAATACAATATTAAAGTTCAAGCTGTAAACGAGAATGGTCCTGGCGTGTTTAGTAGAGATATTGTAGTTCGAACTTATAGTGCACAACCTACTCAACCACCACACAATGTCACTGTAGAACCAGTTAGTCCTACAGTACGTATTTTAGAATTTCGTATAATCAAATAATATTTTTAACATCATTTCATTATTTTTTCATATTTATTTTTTTTTTTTAGAGTATTATGATAAGATGGGAACCACCACTCGAAGGACAAAATGGAATTATTACTGGTTATAAAATTCGTTATCGCCGTCATGATCGAGCATCACCACCAGTAAATATAGCAACTGAAGGAAATCAACGTTCACGAGTGCTCACAGGACTTGAGAAACATGTTGTTTATCAAGTTCGTATATGTGCCTTAAATGTAAATGGAACTGGACCTTGGACAGAATGGATACAAATAGAAACATACGAAACTGAATCTGATGAAAATCGCGTACCAAATACACCTAGCAATTTAAGAAGTTAGTTAGCTTTTGAACTTAATTTTTAATTTATTTTGATTTTTTCATAAAAATCTATTGAATACAATTTTAAATATATTATAGCAAAAGTAATGTCGGATTATATACAAGTTTTTTGGAATCCACCAAAAGATCAGAGTATTAAAGTAAAAGGATATAAACTTGGATGGGGAAAAGGAGTTCCAGACGTTGAAGTACGACTTCTGGACGGAAAAGAACGATCTTTCACTATAGATCAATTAGGTAAATGATGAAATTTATACTTGCATAAAATTTTCAATCTAGTAAATAAATTTTATTTTCTTTTTTTTTTTCTTTTTTTTTTTTTTTTTTTATTTAGAACCAATCACTGAATATGTTATATCCTTAAGAGCAACAAATGATGCTGGTGATGGTCAGCCAGCATATGCGAACGTGAGAACTACAGAACGTTCTGTATCTGAATTTTCTGCACCTTTATTGCCGCCTGTTGGTCTTAAAGCTTCTGTTCTTTCTGATACTACTGTTGTATTATACTGGACTGATACAACTTTGCCAAAAACTCAGGTATATGAATATTTATAATTTAATATATATTATTGTAAATCAATATATTTTATTAAAAAATAATAATATTATTTGTTATATGTTTATAGTTTGTAACGGATAATCGATATTATGTAGTACGTTATACATCGCATCATCATAGCAGTAATCCTCGTTATAAATATCATAATGCTACTGATCTTAATTGCATGATAAATGATTTAAAACCTAATACATTATATGAATTTACAGTCAAACTTGTGAAGGTATTTATAATTTAATATTTAAAAATATATATATAATATTACGAAAGTATTTTAATAATTTGATAATTTTTCAGGGAAAACGAGAATCATTATGGAGTATGGTTGTTTCGAATCAAACTCAAGAAGCTGCACCTAGTTCTGCGCCTAGGAATCTAACAATTCAAAGTATCGAAGATCGTCCAACTTCGGTTTTATTGCGTTGGCAACCTCCTAAACAACCAAATGGACCAATTACAGGTATTTAGATATTTACAGATATTTTTAGTAATAGTATAAAATATACAATAATAATAAAATTGTTTCAGGATATATTATTTTTTATTCAACTGATAATACAAAGTGGGATCGTGATTGGTTAATAGAAGGTGTAATTGGAGATAAAACTGAATTTATTGTAAAAGGACTGCAACCAAGTATGACTTATTACTTTAAAATCCAAGCACGCAATTCAAAAGGATATGGTCCTTTTTCTACAACTTATCCATTTAAAACCCCTCAGAGTATGTATTTAATTCTAATAAATGTATGCACGTATACTATGATTTTTTTTAGTTTCAAAAGTTTATTTAGTGTTGTGTACATATATAGTATTATTTATAATATATATTATATTCTTATATGCATTATGTTGGTGTGTTGTTACTATATTTTTTATTTCTATGCTAGGCAATGGTATGGATGTCTATGATGAATTGCATGACCGAGGTAAGATATTGTTTTTAGCATAGCATGTATTTAAAATAGTGAATGATGAAATAATGTAAATATTGCATTTAAAATAATTATTTTTTTATTTATAATCACATTATTATTGTTATTATTGCAACAACTAAACAATGAAATTATTTTGCAGATGGACGAGGACTTTCAAATATATTAATTTATATTATTGTGGGTTGCTCTATTGTTCTTGTTACTGGTATAGCAGTGGTAATTGTTGTTATATGTTGCAAACGTAGTCCCGATACACCTGATAGAAAAAAAGGGTATGTATATATTAATATTACCTATTTTTTGCACAATTTTATTTTTGAAAATTATAATAATAACATTTAAATATTATAACATTTAAAATTATATATATAAAAGTATATATATAATAATATAGTAATAATATAATAGTTATTTATATATATAAATAATTTAAAAATTATAATTGTAATATTTAGATATATGAAAGATACCAATCAAAAAACAAACATTAAGCCACCTGATTTGTGGATTCATCATGATCAAATGGAACTCAAAGCTCTTGAAAAATCTTCAATAAATGGAGAAGCATCTACTAGTGGTGTAGCTAGTAATACTCTACCTAGATCAAACAATCAAGAATATAATCAAGAGAATGTGCATGGAAATTCTAGTTCATTGGATAAACGTACTTATGTGCCAAGTTACATGGGTAAGTTTCTAAGAATAATATTTTTTTACAGAACACTTCATCGTGTTAAACACAATACTTACAAAATTTTGTTTATTTAAATTTTTAATTACATATATTTTTATCACAGTTCTACAAACAAATCCATTATCATTTCTTCAACATGATTAAATATTACAATTTAATGATTTTTTTAATTCATTAAAGTTTTGGTTAATATTATAAAAGAGAAACATCATAAAAAAGAAATTTTATTTTGTTTATTATTTTCTTGATTTTCGTATTCGGTTTATGTTCACTCACTTAACATTAGGTAATACTGATGAGAAGTGTTCGACCCTGAGTAGACAACATAGTCGAGGAAGCCACAAACCTAAACTCATTACACTTCCCGTTGACAGTGCATCTTTACATCAACGTAAGTAATAGTGGAATTAAAAATAATAGAAAAAATTACATTTTTTTTGAATTATAGTGACTTAGATTCACTGACAACAAATTTATAAAATGAAATTTTTTAAGCTGTATATCAAAGTACTTAACTTGTTACAGCTATAGCGACGGCCACACCGATCGTAAATACAAGTATGTCACAACCAACGATTCACACATCGTGTAATGATACACCATCTGCGAGGCAAAATTATCCTCGAACTGTGGCACAGTATAGTTTAAGTCGAGCACACATTACCTTAGAACCAACACCAGAATCGAGTCCAGATTCTTGCAATATTTCAACTTCATACGAACCAATGCAAAATCAAGTAAGATTTTTATATAATTGATAATATATAATTATTTTAAGTAAAAAATTTTGATTCAAGTTATTTATATTTAAAGCAATTACCATATGGTACAAGCAGTCAATCATATAGTGGAAATACTCAATATGCTTCGGGACACTATAGCAATAGTAATCAACCATCAAGTACAAGCAGTGGAACTGATGGTGCTAGTGGTAGTAAAAGAATGCAGGGACATCCTTTAAAAAGTTTTAGCGTACCAGCACCTCCACCTCAATCTGCTCCTTCGACACCAGCCCAACAAAAACATGGTGGTAAATTGCATTTGAATTAATTTTTATATTGTTTCTTTTTTTATTTTGATATATGATCTTTTTTTATACAATGCAATGTTACAATGTTACATAGTTTCTCAAGTTACTGTAAGACCTACAATGTCCGGAAGTCCCTATAAAAAGCCACAAAGTTCTGCACAATTAGCAAAGAATCGATTGGCTTCAGTTTCAAATCCGGTGCACACTTCAGAAGAAGTTGAACGATTGAAGGTAATTTTTCATTTAATTTGTCATAAAGTCATAAATAAAATATTTAATTGGTTATTTTTATCTTTTCTAGCCTTCTTATAGTACAGAAGAATTAAATCAAGAGATGGCTAATTTAGAAGGTCTTATGAAAGATCTAAATGCCATAACAGCATCTGAATTTGAGTGCTAGAAGAGGTTCCTAAACCTTGTGCCATCTCAATTCAATAGACTGCAATGATACATTCTCAATGTTAGTACCTGAGAAATAGATGTAATAATTGTGTTACACATCGAAACTTTTCGGGAAGTTTATATTGCACAATTGGCAATGGATGATCAGTGGCCGATGAACGGTCTCAGTTAGATTTTTCGAATCCCAGTGATATAGACTAGAATGAATTTTCTTCCTAGTCAATTTGCTTTTTCCTCTGGTACTAACGTTGCTTTTTATAATAAAATGCAAAGTATACTTGCCAATGTTTTTTGACACTGCCACCTTCTTGTAACGGACTTGTATTTTGCAAGAACGTGAGTAATATGGTTTAAAAGTGTTGACGAAAAGATTGAACATTTCATTATGGATTTTTAACAATGTAATTTTGTGCATACAGTGTGTGCAATTTAATTCAATCGAGATAAAAGGAAATCGATAAGTTCACTTATTATCGATAATCCTTTTTATATTATATTATATTATATTATATTATATTATATTATATTATATTATATTATATTATATTACATTATATTATATTATATTATATTATATTAAATTATTAATTCAATGAATTCGCGGTGAAGAAAAACGATTTTAGCGTTTTTCAATTCTTATACGTATAAAAGTGATTGGTAATGTCGCAATTACCATTTACGTGCTTCATACAAGAATAATTATCTTGCCTAGAAAGAAAAAGAAATAATTCGTACTACATTCAAAAACTCACGCGTTCTTTGCCATAATTTTGTAACTTATACTCATCAGAGTACATTTTATATAACAATAATATCGACTGCCATACTTACGCTTAAGATGGCTAGATCACGTGAGTCTCTTAATCTAATTAATTTATAAGTTCATTACAGAAGATAGGAATATTTTTTTATGCCTTCTTTATATCGTCAAAATGTTTTTCATATTTTATTAATTTTCAATAATTGATTATTGATTTAAATAGTCAAATTAATTAAATATTAATGAATTAAAATAATAAATTAAGAAGTTTTTTTCAATTTCAAATTATTTGTAATTATACTAAATGTTATAATTTCACAAATTTTTTTATTTATATTTATATCAGGCCTGAAATTTTCATATATTTATATAAAAATTTTAATTTCAAAAATTTTTTGAACACTGTATAATGGCCTTAAAATATCTTTGTATTAAGTTGCCCTGTACTCAGTGGCTTTGGCAGCTTGTAAAAGAAGTCTGTTTTTACTTATGAAAAGTCGTACGCGTATACCTTTAAAGTAACAATGTAGTATTACGATCTCATTGAGAAATTATTTTAGAATTACAAATGAACATCGAGTATGGGTATTATATTAAGACATATAGCATATGAGAATTAATAATATAATTATTCGCATCTTGCTGCGAAGTATATATATCGATATACGATAGAATTCAGATGAAATATCGATAATATCGATAGTGTCCATGTATTTACAATTTCGATAGTTTGTTTAACTGAAATAAGCATTATGTTTTAATGTTCAACTAAGGTATATATGTCGGTCTAATTAATAGAATTAAATTAAATTTGAAAGTCGTTTTGCAAACTATTTTTTATTCAACATTTACAAATTGTTATTTGTAAGTACTATACGTTATTTTATTTGAATATATTTGAATAGTTATGACGATTTGCAATTTACATGTAAGTACTTTCCAAGAAACTGCCGATCGAATTTCTCTGTCGAAATGAATTGAAATAATTACGACAGACAGATTTCATATAAAATATTATTCTATAGTTTTTGACCATATCCGTCGAAATATATAGATATATCTCCTTCCAATATTAGGAATTTGCTACGTAAATTTGCTACATAAATTTTATACACATTTTATTGCTATATATAAGTCTCTGTAGTATTAATAAATGAGAGACTTTAAAGATGCAGAAAAAATAACAATTCTAACTTGAGATGCGATCAGATAATTTCGCATGTAGTATTTCATACTGTATCATCTTTATAAACACTTTTGTATTTTCTTAACGTTGAATATAATTGTACAAAAGTCCAAAATACACGTCAAAAAACAATGCACCAAGGATTCCCGTTGCGGTAAAGCCTAATATGGAAATAGTACAAAGCAATATGTGATACTCTTTGTGATGCAATGTCAGTCGGGAATTATACAAAAAATATCGATTTGTCCAGAGTATTGCATATTACTCTAATATTTGCCGTTAGACGGGAATTATACCATTCATCTTGAGCAACGCGAAGCGAACAAGTTCTTTTATCGTCGGATTAGCTCTGATTAGAAAGTTAATAAATTAGTATTAAGATATACGTATTCTATCATGCACAATTTCAATTCATTTTTCGATACATTTTTCTTATATATGAAATATTACGAACAAAGTGGCTGTATGCTTAACTGAATAAGAATTATTCTAAGTATCTTTCTTATTTATTATTAAATCAAACATATTTTATAAAAATATTTTATAATTAGTAAAATTGTTATATGAAATTATGAGAGTATGTGAGCTATACCGATAAAAAAAGAACAGCTTGTATATTATAAATATATATATATAAATATTATATATAAATATAAAATTTGTAACTATTGCGTGAGTTAAGGGTGATTTAGCTCTTTGTAATTAAAAAAAGAAATAGGTCTACAAAAAGGCCTATAAAAATATTTTACCACAAAAGTATAGTAGATATATATAAAATATATATTTATCTATGTAAAATTATTTATTGATTTTTACTTATACTGGAAATATTGAGGATAAATGAATATTGCAAAATGCTAGAGGCTGGTTGCTTTTAATCATTTCCATTAATACATTATTGTGATCATCGTCATCTTTCATTTTTCTCAACATTGATTTTTTTTTTTTTTTAACATATTATTTTTCACTTTGATCAGTGTATTATGGATTTGTTAAGATTAGCATCAAAATTTGATGATAATCTATGTCATAAAAAGCTACAGGCCACTGATGTATATAAACATAGAACAACTGCCACTTTATAAGATAATTAAGTATTTATATATACATAGATATATATGTATATATATATATATATATATATGTATGTATGTATGTATGTATGTATGTATGTATGTATGTATGTACGTATGTATGTGTGTATAATATATTTATGTATATACATACATATATGTGTATAGCCATTATAAAATATAATTATTATATTTGTACAATACGTATAAGACAGCCATCTCTAATGAAACATTCATAACGAGTGTGTGATAATATTTGTAAAACTTGATATCCAATAAATAATCTTATGTTCTTTACAAATTATTTCAACTTTTTTTTATATGATATATATAGTAAAATAATATAGTAAAAAAGATTTTAAAAATATAGGAACGAGCTTTCTTTTCAATTTTATATCAACCAATAATTATTTGCATGAAAATAGTGAAATATTAATACTACTAATATTATTATTATAAAAATAAAAAAAATAAAATTAAACTAATTTTTGAGGAATGGCATTATTTAAATTGAAATATTTTAAATATTGTTATATATGACAGAGACATCTATGAAAAGTATCTGTGCTGCCATCTAAATAATATTTCTGTTTAATACTAATAAGCAAAAACAGATAGCGTCACCAATCCGCTGTGCACATTTAAAAAAAGCAAAGGACAACAATACGCGATCGAGTACAGTGAAAAATTGGTGAAATGGTGAAGTTGTGTCGTGCGTATATTTAGAACCAGGTGAGCATTTATTCATTAATTACACTTAGCTTCATTTGTCATGTGCCAATTGATGTGTAGCTCGTTCTAGATAGAGCAGCACGTTTTTCAGGATGATTTTTGTACATTTTAATCAGTGAGAAACATTTTATAAAGTCCACTAGGTGTCTCCATTGAATTATATCATTAATTTGTATACATTGAAGAATCAAAAATTTATAATTGCATATTTAATTGTTTAATAATTTTGTGTCGTGTTTTATTATAGAATCATTTTGATAAAATCATATGAATTATTCATTTTGATATTTTTTCGTGCATCATAACCTCTTCACATATAATATTCGTTTTACGAATAGAATATACATCGACAGGTATGCAAATATGTGTATGTACTTATGTATAATACTATCATATGTATAATATTGTTAATATTAACTTTATTAATTTATCTTTACAAACAATAAGGAAAAAGAGACGATCAAAATCGATAATATACTAAAATTCTGGTTTATCATTAGTTATTTGTTTCTAAACTTTTTCAATAATAGAGATTAATATTTCATTAATTTATTTCATCAATTTTTTAATTATATACATAAGATTTAATGCATAATAGAAATAAATTAAAAGAATATATATATATATATATATATATATATATATAAATATTTGTGCTTAAATATTTAAATTGTTGATATTATGTATAATATAATTACATTTTTTTCCAATTTAATAATAAAAATTGATAAATAATTAGCACATCAAGTATACATCTGCTCGCATATTCATCATATTTCATCATTTTCGCGGGAAGATAAGTAACACGTGGTTCTTAATATACTTCATATTTTTTTAAAAAATGAAATATATTTTATCATTCTATTATACATATATTTCTTTATTAATATGCTTCTTTTTTTTAAAAAGCTACAAACACAATAATTCAAAATTAATAAAAAATTTTTCATATATTGAAAATACATATGATTTTTTCTGATCATACAGGAAGAACAATTTAAAAAAATTTTAATGTTATTATAAGATGAAATCATGAAAAAGTGATTTTTTTTTTTTTTAAATTTAGAAGTCAAAATATCCCTTCTCTTAGGGCATGCCAAAATTTCACGGTGGCTTAATGCCCCCATCCCCCACCATGATCCGACCTCTATTGATTGCTCTACCGCACTACTGCCCTACTTTTATGACTTCACTTCATCCCCGCCTTCTCTTTCTCTGTTTCTCTCTTTCTCTTTGATTTCATGTTCTCTGATAGTCCTCTTATCGCGATGTCATAGATATACGAAAATCATGGATTTCATGTTGTTTATAAAACACATTTTTTTGGTTACGGAAAACACTTAGTTTACAACTTACAATCTCTTCGCCATTTGATTGCTGATTTGTAATAATATCATTCTCATTTAGTTTTAATTCAATTTTTGAAATTTATGATATTTCAATCACTAATGGATAAAATTTTAATATTAGAATCACATTCAATATAATAAAATCAGAAATCTTACAATATATACTCATAAAGTTCAAAATGAGAAAATTATACGAATGGGATCGTAAATTGGAGAATCAAAAATTGTGTTACGGTAATAGATTAGCGAAAGATTTAGGAACGACTGTATCTATAAATTGACCAGTAATGTATATTATGTATCGATGGTATGCAATCTTGTGGATTGTGGTGCACGTGCGTATGCTGCTATTACGCTTACGTGTCACATGTGTATGCAACGTTGCGTGCACAGGATCAAGGCTACACGTGGTGCAGGTTTATTTTTGAAGAACCTGTAACACATAGCATATCCAGAGGAACAAGGCTTTTTTCCGTCGTCTTGCGTGCAACCTCGGGATATTTATACAATTTTCTGTTTATCACATTATCAAACTGTGTATTGTTCTATGCTGGTGCGTTAAACAATCACAGATATTGTTTTAAATCAAATGACAATTATCCAATTCCATCTGACTGTAGATGAATTTTCAACTTATTATTTACTTAGAAAAACTTGGTTTCTTCTTCTAGATTTTATTGGAAATAATTATCGTTGAGTAAAAGGGCCTCGAGATTTTTTTCTTTTTTTTAACTTATCGATCAACCGATAGCTTTCATCCGTTAAACATCCTTTCGTTCATTGGATATTCCCATCATCGCGAATATACTTGATCTTTGACTCGATGTTCCTTCTTCTTCGTAAATCGAAAAGATTTTATACTTTTATTAATCTATAATTTATCCTAAGGATTATATTTTAAGGATTATATTTGCAAAGAAATTTAATAATTGCAATTGTGGTATTAAGTCATCAGGTATTAAAATGGATCAAGAATGTAAGAAAACATCATATGATCGTATTTGTACCGTACTCGGCAGTAATTGAGATGTCTTGTTTCATTGGTCACTGAAAGTGGCCTACGTTGCGTGTCATAATCGGCGCAGAGGATTAAACGTCGATGAAAATCACTTATTGCCTACCGGCTAACATAAATAGTCTTCGCGTTGCAGTGCACGGTTCTTTATCCAGCAAGGTCATCGCAAAAGCGAGCAAACGAGATGACTCACGCGGGATTCGCTCGAATGCTTTCACCATTGGGCCGAATCGTGCTCGGATCGATCGATGCCCAGAGTTAAGACGAATTACGAGCGGCGGCGAAGGGAGGCCGATTTTCGGCTAGCCTGCACACAAATCACTCCTCTTCGACGAATCCACTGGACGACCACAGTCACGCCAACCTCGGTTTCGCACTCCATCTTATTGTGGCATCACACACGTGCCGCTGAAGAATGTTCTGTTAACCTTCTTTCGGGGAATTCCCGGCCTACCAGCATGGAAATTCGATCGAAGGTAGTCGTGGGCTCGAGGTGAAGGTCAAGTTCACTAGTCGGCCTCAATGATTCGCACATATGACGCATGCTTTTTGACCGAATCTTTTCCTATTGTGATTATAACACTCTTTTTTATTTTGATTTCTTTCCTCTACATTAATTCCAAAACAAATTTCCAAGAAAAGTTTTAAGAGAGATTTGAAAGATAATTGCATCGTTTATATTTGTTTTTTTTTTTTTTTTTTTGTTAATATATTATATAGGTATGTTGCAAAGTAAAAGTTCAAGAATATATTTCCAACGATGAATTTATGTCGATGGTAATTAAGGATAGCTCTCTGCTATGGTTAACAATAAATAAAAGTTGGTCGTTGATAAAGGGTCGATATATAGTAGATAACAAGACGTGTAGGAGAACCTCCTCGAGAGCCAAGGAGATAAAAAGTATTTGCAGTGACCCTCGAGCAAGGTAGCGTGCCAGAGTTCTATAAGAAAAACGGAATTGCTCTTCTAACAGTTTTTCCCTGTTGATGAGCTGTTAGCTTTGTATCCTCCTCCTACACCCACGATATCCAAGAAATGTGCGTCGTTGCTTTATGATACAATTTTTATTGTTCTCTCATACTTGCTCACAAAGAGCGCACAACACAAGAGGCGATAATTTTCATTGCAAAAATCGTAACAGTATTTTTTTTTCATTGAAACGGTTACGACGAACAGAAAGAAAAGAAAAAAAAAAAGGTTGATATATGCAAGTTTTATCGAATCACAAGAGGAATATACGTGCGACGACGAAGTTCGGAATTATTTCGAAGAATATCGTTCCTTGGGTATGAATTCTGAGTCATCCAACAGGCCGAACAGGGTCACGTTACATCATTAATCTTTCCCTCTGGTAAAAGCAATCATTTTCACTATTTAAGAGTGCTCGTTGTGACGTAACCATTTTTTTTTTTTTCTTTTTTTTTCTTTAACAAACGTTAAATTGATTTTTCAATTAAGGAGACGATTGTTGTTTGAAATCACAATCTCTCCAATTCAATCTAATCTCTATCATCAATTTCTTTTTCATTATATTATAATTTTCTATTCTATTTTCACATTCTAAAAGATATAACCGAATTTGATGGTCGATCAATTTCTTGATCACAGATAAAAATTTCTTCTTCACCCGAACTTTTCTTCCCTTAGCCAATTTAATACCCGGGGGTCTATTTTAATAGCTTTTTTTCCCCCTCCCCGCTTGATAATCAGAGAGACTAAAATGGATATTACACCGGATAAGGGTACTTGGTTGACATTTAATAAGATTCTTTTTATCGTGGAACACCGGCAATCTGCTAAATCTGTGTCGACGAAAAAGAGGGGAGAGAGAGAGAGAGAGAGAGAGAGAGAGAGAGAGAGAGAGAGAGAGAGAGAACGTGGTAAAAAATTCTGGAAAACGAACAAGAGATTTTCTCGAATGGATTTGCGTCATGATACCATAATAAATTATAGTTGACTGGATTCGTCATGTTTTATATTTCATGGTCGCGTGTACGGCTCATTGGAAGGTTGAACTTTCGATCGACTATTAGTCGCGGTTTCATTCTAAGAAAGATCAAGAGAAAATTCGTAGAAAATTCGAGCAAACTCGACACGATGATAATAAACGATAATAAATGATTAATATTCGTTACAGATAAAAATTTGTAGATTCGTATCCAATGAAATTTTCCCAACGTAGGGAACTATAACGAAGAGAGGGGGAGAGAGAGAGAGAGAGAGAGAAATTCCATAAACGTTGGAAAACAAGGGCAATGACCGGAAAGGAAATTTGCCCTTACTCATCCCTAGATATTCAGCCTTTAGATACAATGACCGTGTTGCACGTGTTCTGTTAAATTTTTCATGGAATAATTGAAGTTGTCTTTGCGAATATCAATAAATGCAACTCCATACAATAGCATAGCATAGCATTTCAACTGGCCAGTTTCTCAAGTGATTACGGTTAAAGCTTTCTTCACAAATGGCGAAACGATTCAAATCAAATCGGCAGAATTATTCTTTCTTTTTATATCCTTTATTGGTTAACAATAATTTCACTTTAATTTATCTTAAAGCGGACAGCGTCTGTCGATAAATTAAATTCAAATCATTATTTTTTTACATCCCTAAGCAGCTTAGAATTATATTTTCAGATGTGAAACCGGCTTGACGTTCGATCGAGAGGGAGACGAGCACACTCCGTGATGATACCGTCCGTTTTCTTTCTCTCGTGAATCACCGAACCTTCACTCGATCTAACTGCGCTATATAACAACCTGAATAATGCAACATCAGTCCGCAGAACGTAAAGCCTTTCCGATCTTCTTCTTCTTCTATATAAACGAACCGTAAGAACATTATTTGCCCTCAGTTCCCATCGATCAGACGATCCGACCGATATCATTTTTCACAGTTGGAATTGATCATTTTTTTTTTTTTTTTT